>NW_007735952.1:69347-70863 GCF_000696425.1 Galeopterus variegatus
CAGACACTCCCACCCTACTTCCTCCCCGCGCCGTCTTCTGCCACATTAATCCACTTGTAATGTCACTTAAGGTGGCGTTAGTTTTTAAGGCCCGACACATAAGGATAAAAGTTAATAAAATAGTATAAAATAGAGAATGTAAAGAAAGCTGAAAGTTAGATTATTGAAAAAGCTAATAAAAAGGATAAATCACTGGCAAGACTAATCAAGAGAGAGGACACAAATAATATTAGCAATAAAAACGGGATATTTATTACAAATCTTAATGAAATTAAAAAGATACGAGTGACTTCATGCCAATAAATTGGAGAAATTAAATGATTAGCAATAAAAACGGGATATTTATTACGAATCTTAATGAAATTAAAAAGATACGAGTGACTTCATGCCAATAAATTGGAGAAATTAAATGAAATGGGCATATTCTCAGAATAACAAGAAAAAATAAAAAAAGAAATGTCTTGATGGTTCCAAATCTGTTAAAGAAGTTAAATCCATAAGGAAAAACATTGCCACAAAGAAATCCTTGACCCAGACCATTATCCCTGTGAATACTATGAAGCATTTAAGTAAGAAATTATACCAATCTTACATGAACTCATCAAGAAAATAGAAAAGAAAGAACTTCTATACTAAAATATTTACTGTCTGGTCCTTTATATAAATGGTTTGCTGACTTATGGAATAAGGAGAAGAAATTTACCTCAATAAATGCAGAAAAGCATTTAATAAAAATCACCATCTCATAACAATCTCATCAACTGATAATGATCTAAGAATGGAAAGTAATTTCCTTAATCTAGTAAGGGGCTGTACAAGAAAACATTATACTTTTTAGTTAAATGTTGGAATTTTTTCATTTGAGATTAGCAGTAGACATGAGAGTTGCCTGCTATCATCACCCTTATTCAACTTCGTACCGGAGGTCCTTTTAAGCAGCATAAGATAAGAAAAAAGAAAAGCTTTCAGGATTGGGAGGATTAAAATTGTATTCTTTTTAGATTATCTAATTATGTACATAATAAAGAGTCCAAAATAAAATATAGATAAATTACTAGAATTAGTAAGTGAATTTTGGAAAGTTGGTGGACACAAGATTGATATAAAAAGTCAATTGTATTTCTATAAACCAGAAACAATCAGAAAATAAAATAAAAAATATATCATGTATGATAGTATATTTCTAGAAAACATGTATAGACCTCTAAACAAAAAACTCAAATATTGGGAGAACCTAAGGAAGATCTAAGAGAAGATATATACTAGATTCATGGATTAGATGGTTCACATTGATGGTTCACATGATTAGATGGTTCAGTGCAATTCCAACAAGAATCCAAACACTTTTTTCCTTATGAAGTACTTTAAATTTTGCACATTTGGATGAATTTTTACAAATGTGTATACTTGTGTGACCATGACTACAATAAAAAAATAGAATATTTTCATCATCCCCAAATTTCGCTTATGCTGCTTTTGTAGTCAACATCCCTGCCTCCCCTCCTATCTCCTGCCC
>NW_007735953.1:0-34958 GCF_000696425.1 Galeopterus variegatus
ATTTATTGCAATAAATCTGCCTCTTAGTACTGCTTTGTAGTATACCACAAGTTTTGGTATGATGTACCTTTATTTTCATTAGTTTCTAGAAATTTTTTGATTTCCTGTTTAATTTCTTCTTGGAGCCTTCAGTTGTTCAGAAGCCTATTACTTAGTTTCCATGTATTTATATAGTTTCCAGAGTTTTGCTTATTATTAATTTTCAATTTTAGTCCATTGTGGTCTGAAAAGATACTTGGAATGATTTCAATTTTTAAAAATTTGCTGATGCTAGATGTGTTCTATCCTGGAGAATGTTCCATGTGCTCATGAGAAAAAAGAACATATATTCTTTTGTTGAGTGAAATGTTCTGTATATATCTTCCAGGTCTAGTTGGCCTAACGTGTAGTTTAAATCCCATGTGTCTTTGTTGATTTGTTGCCTGGAATATCTGTCCCAAACTGAGAGAGGGGTGTTCAGGTCACCCACTATTAATGTATTAGGACCTATTTCTTTCTTTATGTCTGAGAGTGTTTGCTTTATATATCTGGGTGCTCCAGTATTGGTTGCATATGTATTTATGATTCTTATCTCTTCTAGCTGGATAGATCCTTTTATCGTTATGTAGTGGCCTTGTGCTCCAGTATTGGGTGCATATGTATTTATTATTCTTATCTCTTCTAGCTGGATAGATCCTTTTATCACTATGTAGTGGCCTTCTTTGTCTCTTTTTATGTTTTTTGGTTTAAAGTCTACTTTATCCAATATAAGAATAGCTACTCCTACTCGTTTTTAGTTTCCATTTGCATGGTATGTCTTTTTCCATCCCTTCACTTTTAGTCTGTGCATGTCTTTATATGTGAGATGGGTCTCTTGAAGACAGCATATACTTGAGTCTTGCTTTTTAATCCAATCTGTCAATCTGTGTCTTTTGAATGGGGAGTTTAATCCATTCACATTTAGGGTGGTTGTTGACAGATATTGTTTATTTCCTGTCATTTAATTGCTTTTTGTTTAGATGTTTTAAATATCTTTTGATTCTCACTTCCCCTTTTATTTCTCTTCTTCAATGTTAGTTGGATATTTAATGTGGCATGATTTAGCTTCTTGCTCTTTATCTCTGGTGGAGGGAAGTGCACACAGCCCAGCAACCACTGAGGTGAGCCAAGACCAGACCCTTGCAGCACCAGAGCACAGTCTAAGGCCCAGAGGGAAGCACACACAGCTCATCAACCACCAAGGTGAGCCAAGACCTGCATGGCACCAGGGTCCAGTCTAAGGCCCTGGAGGCAAAGGGCGTCACACACAGCCCAGCAGGCACTGAGGTGAGCTGAGACCTGTATACCACCAGGGGCTCAGTCTACAGCCATGGAAAGCTAGAACAGGAGCCAATGTGGTGTAATATAGATACCACCACACTTCTGTCACCACAAGGACAGTTCACAGCCACAGTAGCAGCCAGGGTCACTCTACAGGCAACCTGCCACTCACTTGACTACACTGATATAAGAAGAGTCACCAGTATAGCCTGCAAATAGAGGAGGAAGTCTTTATCCTCATAGCCAACCCCAGAGTAACAGAAGAAGCCGTACAGCAGAGGATAATTGGTATTAACTCCTCTTTAAAAATTTAATAGAATTCAGCTGTAAAGCCATCCGGACCCGGACTTTTCTTTGTTGGAAGATTGCTAATTACCACTTCAATCTCCTGAACTATAGACAAACAAGAAGATATGACACCACCAAAGGAATACATTAATGCTCAAATTTCAGACCCCATAGAACAAGGAATCCTTGAAATGTCTGAAAAAGAATTCCTAAGAATGATCTTAAGAAAGCTTGAAGAAATAAAATAAGTCTCAATTAGAGAACACAATGAAACAAGAAAAAATAACCAGAATATGAAGGAGGAAATTTACAAAGAGATTAATACCTTAAAAAAGAATGTAGCAGAACTCCTAGAAATGAAAGATTCACTTATTAAAATAAAAAAATGCAACAGAGAGCTTAAGTAGCAGGCTAGAGCAAGCAGAAGAAAGAATTTCAGATCTTGGATGGTCTTTTTGAAATAACCTGAGCAGACAAAAAAAAAAAAAAAAAAGGAAGGAAAAATTAAAAATAATGAGGAAAATCTAAGAGAGAGAGCAGACAACCTCAAGTGCTCTAACATTCAAATTGTGGGTATTCCAGAGGGGGTAGGAGAGAGGAAAAATATTGAAAACCTATTACAGGAAATAATAACAGAAAACTTTGCAGGGGTAGGGAGAGATGCAGACCTTCAGATCCAGGGAGCTCAAATGTCCCCAAACAGATTCAGTACAAAAGATCTTCTCCAAGACACATTATAGTCAAATTTGCAAAGCTCCAAGACAAAGAGAGAATTCTAAAAGCATCAAGTCACCTATAAGGGAACCCCTATCAGACTAACAGCAGAGTTCTCAACTGAAACCCTACGGACCAGAAGAAAGTGGAATGATATATTTAAAGCACTAAAATAAAAAATTGCCAGCCAAGAATTCTTTACCTGGCAAGACTCTCCTTCAGAAATGGGGGAGAAATAGTGTATTTCCCAGACAAACAAAAATTCTGGGAGTTCACCACCACATGGCCAGCCCTGCAAGAAATTCTCAAGAGAGTCCTTCATCTAGAATCTGAATAATGAATATCAGTACCATGGATACACAAGTAAGAGCCAAACTTGCTGTTAAAACAAAACTGTTTTTGTAATAGTTTGAAGAGAATTGATATTAACTCCTTTTTAAAGGCTTGATAGAATTCAGCTGTAAAGCCATCTGGTCCTGGGCTTTTCTTTGTTTAAAAATTGCTGATTACTGCTTCAGGCTCATTGCTTGTTATTGGTCTGCTCAAGTTTTCTATTTCTTCTTGGTTCAGTCTTGGTTGTTTGTATAACAAAGGAAGAAAGCATTTATTTCACATTAACTATGTGACAAGTGCTGGTATGAAACACTTTTACATGCCTTATCCTATTTAATCCTTAGAACAATCCTATGAGGTAGGTCATGTTAGTGACACCCAATTCAGCAGACGAGGAATTTGAGTTGTCTAGGGTGTTAAGTAACTTGGGTAAAGTCAATTACAGCAGTGCCACAATTAGAAACAAAAATATATATTTGATGCAAAGCCTATGATCTTAACCATTACTCCACACAGTCTTCCTGGATAGTCCATAAACCATAGTAAAAAGCTTTTGGGGAAAATTGCCTTTGGAGAGGGAGTTTGCTCTAGTGCAGAAGTTTTCTAACTATTTTACCCCCCTTTTTGTCATCATTACCATTTTTATTTAATAAAAATCTTATCCTTAACTTCTGAATCCATGACCATTATTAATTTTTATGTTCATTAGCTCAAATAGCACTATTTGTGCATTGAATGTAGAGAGGGTACACATTCCCATCTCTCAAGGAGTTCCCACTCTAGTGGAACAGACTGAAGTGAAAACGAGAATCATTCTATTATGTGGGCTAGGGGTTATGTTAAAGGTAAGTATGTGATGCTAAAGCAAGAGGGGTGTAGCAGGGGCAAAGGCAGCTTCACTGTGGCAGTACCATCCAAACTGGATCATAAACAGCAGTAGGAGTGAGTCAGGCAAAAAATTGGAGGGCATCACTTTTCATTCTCTGACTTTGCTCCAATCATATTGTTGTTTCTTAAAGTGTCATGATTTCTCACACCTCCAGAACTCTGCTTAGCAGGTCTCTCTGCTTGAAATGGCATTATTTCCTCATTTTTCTAGGTGTCATTGACCTAGTCTTCAACATCTTGCTGAGAGGTCACCCCCTGTGGGAGGCCTTTCCTGATGCCTCCTTTGAGCCCTTATATTTCCTTCTAGCACAATGCTGCTCACTCTGTGTTGCAATATCTGCCTTCCTCATAAAGCCACAGAATTCCAATGACAATGTCCAATCTCTGTATTCCAGTGTCTGGCCCGGCACTTAGAAGGTGTTCAATGTTTGTGGGGTTTGTTCACTCATTAAGCAAGAATTTACTGAGTTCTTTACCATATGCCAGGTTTTGTTCTTCTAGGTGCTGGGAATAGAATAGTGAACAAGGTCTCTGTCCTAATGGGGGCCTACAATTCTAATGAGAGCCGATAGAAAATTACTAAATAAACAAAATTAAAAATTTCAAGTAATAGTTAGTCCTTCAGAGACAATAAAACAGGATACTATGGTAGAGAGTAACCGTGGGTGAAATAAAAGTAGTCATGATAAGGTATACATAAAGGAGATCTCTGAGGTGACAGCATGTGAACAGAGATTTGAATAATGAGAAAGAAAAAGGCATGTGAAGAATATTTCAAGTAGAGGGAACAACTAGAGCAAAGAACCTGAAGTAAGAATAAACTTGATATGTTCAAAAAATAGCAAGGCCAGGTATAGCAGAAACAGAATGAATATAGGAGAAAGTGGTAAGAGATGATGTTGAGGAAATAGAGCCCAGATCATATAGCATCTTGTTGGCCATGGTGAAGAGTAGACCATGGTGAAGAGAATGGATGTTAAGTGTGAGGAGAAACCATCTTTGGGTTTGACAGGTAAAGGTGATTAAGTACACAGGCTTTAGTACAGATTGCTTAGGTTTAAATCCCATCTCTGCCATTTTATTAGCTGCCAACTTGGATGGCTTAACCTCTTTGTACCTCATATGGAAATAGAGGATGATAGTAGCATCATCATAGGTTTCCCAGAGCATATTAAATGACACAGTCCAGGTAAAGTCCTTAATCAAATGCCTAGCACAGAGTGAATGTTCAGTAAATGTTAACTATTACTATTTTAAACAGGGAAGTGAGTGCTTCTACTGAATACACTCAGTACCAGACTAAGATTTTGAATGCCTTTCTCACATTCCATTTTCCTCTGATAGAGAGAACACACTATGTACATATGCAGAGCCCACCAACACACAGAAGAATGACTCAGAGTAGGTGGTCACCTACCTCTCAGAGAGCATGCCTGTAACCTCAGCTGATAATAAGAAGCTGCTCCTCTTCAAAAAGAACTCTGATTTCTATCACCTGAGCAATGAGGTAAGTTCTGCCTACTGATCTGCTCACTGAAAGCACAGCAAAGCCCCATCCTAGTGCAGCAGACACCTAAGGAAAATGAAGTAGGGCTCCTTGGTTACTTCCAACAGATTTCTCATCTGCACAGTAGCCCTCCTGATAACCTTTGATTCTCATTCAGCATGCCAATGTATGTACACCAGTGCCTGGTATGTCATAGGTGTTGAATAAACATTTGCTGAATTAATAACACATTTTCTCCATCTATGTTGTAGAGGGTTAGAAATCTTGGTTCTCAGTTGATTTTTAGAATAGGGTTTTTATGTAATGCATGTATGGGGCAAAAGCCCTCAGTTAAAGGGGCAAAAGCCTACAGATAGCAAGGCAACAGCCCATCTAATCAACTCTAATCACTGTTTAAGTATGGGATTGTATATTTTAATGATTTTAGAGCTAACAGGTGGTTGACATACCAATCCTGTTAAGAAATTTTAAAGAACTGCTGTAGGGAAAAATGTGAAAAAATGTTTGCTAAAGGCAAGCTGTCTGTTGGTAGAAACTTTAGAGACAATTATACTTAGATTTAATTATAAGAGTGTAACTTTTGCTTAAATCATTTAAGGAGAGGTTATATTTTAAATAATGATTGCAGTTTGACCAACTTAGCTTTTCACAAATTGTACTTTGGAATGTCACATTGTTAATTTTACTGATGTTACTAGTTCCCATTGTTTAAGCTATACTTAGTCTTAGATAACTTTTGTTACAGTGCCCATGTCTTTGTGTCCTTTCAAAATGATTGAATCAACTGATTTTTCTTGTGAAACTTCTTTGTCTTTACAATAAAAAACAGAAGCTAACTTTGAATTGAGGCTGTACACTGTTTTCTCCTTCTATCACAGGAGTTGCTGAGGTGCAGTCCCTTTGGGCTTCTCATTGCATTCATGTTCCTTTGAGTAATCTTTTTTCCATCTCCATTACACAGTGAGAAGTGGAACATATGTGATACTAGATTTCTAACATGCCATGTAGAAGAACTTAGTTGAGAGGAAGACCACTGGGAAAAGACAACTATCATAGTAATATTAGTTACCATTTAGTGAGTATTATGCCCACTAAACCTACTACTTTTCCCCAGACGGCCTCTCTCCCACTTTCAACAAATGGCTATTTAAAACTGTCCTACCCTCCATAAAACTCAATCTCATCATTAGGTAGAAACTCAATTTCTTGCCAGCAAACATTCAAACTTATCTGTAGACTAAAGATTCCAATCTCAGGATTAAACATTTCTGTTGGTTTCCATACATACTGTTTTGGGCTTTTTTGTTTTTTGGGTTTTTGTTTGTTTGTTTGTTTGTTTGTTTTGCATACTTGCACCCTCGATGCACTACAGTGCATGGCAGTCAAAGGAACCTGAATAAGGTCTGCGGAGAGCCAGATAATCTCAGTTCAAATATTGGTTCTACTGACAATATACCTGCTTTCTGCCTCAATTTTCTCATGTGTGAAATGGAAATCAATAACACAACTCACCTCACATAGCTACAAAAGAACAAATGAGATAATAAAATGCAAAGTATTTAGCACAGGGCCTGGCACAGAGAAAGCACTCAATATACATGGCTGTTATCAAAGAGGAAAAACAGCAACTGGAAGTTCACTTGTGGGAACAGGTCAATGACTAAGTTAGACATGAACGAGGGTCAGGAAAATGGCTCTTGAAAATTCCCTCTAGGATTCCCTCTAGGTCTCAGTCTCCCTCTCCTTTGTCAGTTTATGGAGCTGAATCAGGTATGGAACCACTTATACCACAGCACAATACCAGAGATGCAGCACAGGATGAACTCTCTTCAATTGAGCTGGTCAGCCTTAGGCAGCAGACAGAGAAGCTAACCATTAAACTGGCCTATGAGGAGGTGAGAACTGCAAGAGAGACCAGAGCTAATATGGTAAGTTCCAAGTCAGAAACCAAAATGTCTATATAAAACTATCCACAAGGTGCAAATAAGTGTGTTAAGTGTATTGTGAGGCACCCTCCCACAAGAATGCACTTACACTTCACTCATGCAGAAAAGGGCAGTTTATTCACTTCAGCTGGCCAGCGACTGTCTCCCAAGGAGCAACCAAGGAAGAGCAGTGTTGGGCCTTGGTCTTGTGGGGTTTTTAAAGGCAAAAACTACATCCCCTTGGCACATGGGTTTGTCCAGGTACACAAAGCAAGCTACGGAGCTAGGTTACAGAAGCTAAGAATGAGCCATTAGCGCAATCAAGCATAGAACTTTTCATTGTGTATGTTCCCATGTTAGAGTTCACTGTGTATGTTTCCTGTTCCTTGTAATAGTTTACTGTGTATAGCTCCTATTTCTATGCAACAGCTTTTGTTTCTATGAGAAGGTCAATGGTTTCTCATGCAGAAGGGGGGATAGTCTGCAGGTCAGACGGGGTAAAATGGAGTTACTTAGGTTAAGCAAGCAATTCTACAGAAGCAGATAGCATACATTATGAGGGTGTAGGGAGCTATATTTCATTCCCAACTCCTCTTTAGAAAGGAATCAAGCCATTGATTCATTGGTACTTAATTTCTTGTACTTAGTATGTAAAACAAGGAGTTTGACTGATTGTTTCTTAACCAAGGTGACCAGGAAAAAGATTTTCAAACCAATTTTTATTATTACTATATGACTCTTCTCTTTCTTTAACGTGTTTTCTGACTAATGTGAGACTGTCTCTAATAACACCCGAATGGTTGGTATAGAAACAACAGGTTTCTGTAGAGCCATATATAATCCACCTTGTTAGTCTGATTGTGTGGTTTATATATGGGTGCAGCTGATTCTGTGCATTCAGATAGGTCCAGCCTCTGTGTAGGACACAATGACCACAGCAAAGAGAAAAAAAATTAACTTTTTACAACATTGTCAGATTGACCACTTGGTGTACATCTTTTTATCGAAGCACTTTACATTTTTAAATTGTTATTTAATTGGAAAAACTCTCAATAAACTAGGAATAGGAGCACCTTTCTCAATCTAATAAAGAGCATCTACAAAAATCCCACAGCTGACATCATACTTAATGGTGAAAAACTGGGTGCTTTTCCCATAAACTGAGGAATAAGGCAAGCAAGCCCATTCTTCCCATTTTTATGCAGCACTGTATTGGGCCAGCCTTGTATGCTAGCCAGTCTGCTCATGACAAAGAAGGAGGTCCAGATTGGAAAGGAACAAGTCCCAAATTGATCAATAGATTCAATGTAACCCCTCTCAAATTCCAGGAGGCCTTCTTGCAGAATTGACCAATTGCTTTTGTCAGTGGGTAGGCCTCTTTGACCAAGGGGTAAATCTGGCGTAGTACCTGTTGGAAGGCCTGAAGAGACTGAAGAAGGTTATGGTTAGTGATTTCAGCAAGTTAATCATCTTTGAGGCAGGGCAACAGAAAGAGTGTAATTCCTTGTGTGTAGGGGGTGCATTTAGCCCTTAGGAGGGCAAAGGGAAGGAGGCTCACCCAGTTCTCATCAGTCTCTAGTTTAATTTGGTAAGTATTTCTTTTAATGTCCAATTCATTCATTCTACCTGTCCTGAACTTTGTGGCCTATAAATATAATGTAAATTGCAATTTATTTTTAATGTTTTAGCTAATAATTGGGAAATTTGGGCTGTGAAAGCTGGGCCATTGTCAGACCCAAGGTTACAGGTAGGCTGAATCTGGGGACAATTTCTTGTAACAATTTTTTTTAGCATTATCTGAGCAGTTTCAGTTTGGGTAGGAAAGGCTTCTACCCATCCAGAAAAAGTGTCTATGAACACCAAAAGGTAGCAATACCCATATTATTCAGGTTTTACCTTGGTGAACTCAATTTCCCAGTGTTTGCCAGGGTTGTTTCCTTGCATTCTGGTTCCAATGGGCAGCCTTGATTTTGGCCCTGGATTTACTTGTGAACAAATTTCATTTCTGGTAACAATGTCTTTTGTTATTTTGTCAAGATCTTGGATGTAATAATATTTTTTTAAAGTTCAGTTAATTTTGTGGATCCAAGGTGTGTTCCTTGATGTATTTGTTTAATCAGCAATCTGCCTAGAGCCTGTGGCAAATTAATCCTGTGGTCTGGCAGAATTTTCTAATTCATGGCATTGTTGGAGGCTTTTAAGATCTTAGCATATTTTACTTCTTCTGTAGTATAATGGAGAGTAGGCGGCAATTGAGGTGCCAGAATGACTATTAAAGAGTCAAATGGCCCCACTGGTTTTAACATGGCCTCTTTGGCAGTCAAATATGTGGCAGCATTGCCTTGGGTCTCAAATGAGTTATCTTTTTGGTGCCCCAGACAATGTATGATGGCCACTCTTTTTGGATACCATATGGCCTTAAGGAGGGCCAGTACTTTTATTTTATTATTTATTTATTTATTTTCTGATGTTAATAGTCCTCTCTGTTTGTAGAAGGCCCCATGAACATGGACAGTGGCAAAAGCATATCTGTTGTCAGTATATATGTTAACAGTTTTATCTTTTCCATGCTTTAAAGCCTATGGTAGGTCTATGAGTTCAGCCTTTTGAGCAGGTGTTCCTTGGCTTAAGGCTTGAGTCCAAATGACCCAATCTAAAGTTACTATGGCTGTCCTGGCATACCTGATTCCATTGGAGATGAAACTGCTTCTATCAGTGAACAGCATCTCATTAGGCTCTATCCAGGGCACATCAGTCAGGTCCAGCCGAAGGCCTTGGAGAGTCTCAATTGTTTCAAGGCAGTCATGGACAGGCTCAATTTGGTCATCATCCAGGAGGAGGGTAGCCAGATTTAGAGCTGTGGTTTTTAGGAACTTTATTCAGGGCTGATCTAGAAGTAAAGCCTGATGCTGGGTGAAGTGGGAGTTGGTGAGCCAACATTCAGGTGCACTGTGTAAGAGAGTCTGTACAGAGTGGGGGGCCACTAAGCATATGTCTTGTTGGCTTCTTTGGCCAGTAAAGCAGTTGCCGTTATGGCTCGGAGACAGGTTGGCCATCCTGTGGCTACATTGTTCTACCTCTTGTAGAGGTAGGTGATAGGCCTCTTCCATGGTCCCAGGGCTTGGGTGAGCACCCCCTTGGCAATGCCTTGCATCTCAGCAGCAAACAGGGTGAAGGGCTTCATCAAATAAGGTTGGGGAATTTTTAAATCCTTGGGGGAGGTGAGTTCAAGTTAATTGTCCAGAGTATCCTCCCCCAGGGTCAGTCCATTCAAAGGCAAAGAGAGGTTGGCTTATTTCAGCCAGTGGGAGGCTGAGGAAGGCATCTTTAAGATCTAGCTTTTTGGTTTGTTTCTCTTCTGGACTATCTCTGTCATTAAAGACACTCTGGGCAATTTCAACCAGCTCAGATAACAATTTTCCTTTAAATCCTTCCTGTCTTTGAAGCTTTCTCTTAATGTCTGGGGCTGACTGGGTAACAAAGGCAATATTTATTGCCCACCGGTTTTCTGGGGTCTCAGGGTCCACAGGAGTGTAGGTCCCGTAAGCCTCCATAAGGTGTTCCAGGAAAGTGGTGGGGGTTTAGTTTGGTCTCTGAATAGTTTCACTTACTTTTGATAGGTTAGTGGGCTTCCGGGCTGCTATACAGAGTCCCCTAAGGAGAGTCTGGTGATACAGGTCAAAAGCCCCCTTACTTTGGTCCGTGTTTGGGTCCCCCCCAGGTCTGTTAGAGGGGAACATGCATTCAAGGTGAACAGGGTCATTAGAGGGTCAGCCATCAAGACCAGTAACAGCTTTTAGGGCCTCCCACTGGATCCACTTGCATTTTTCTGACATGAAGAGAGTCTGCAGGAGCTGTGGACAATCATCCCATGTAGGCTGCTGGGTAAAGAAAATAGTCTCCAGGAGGGAGATGAGGCCCTGAGGTTTTTCTGAGAAAGAAGGATTTTGATTTTTCCAGTTGTAAACCATGAAGGGAGCCTGGTCTTGAGGAGTTCTGGGAGGCAAGGGAGCCTATTGGAGTGAGAGGAGGGGTTGGAGGAATGGCAGGGAGAGGCAGTGCCACTCCGAGTATGGGAAACAGGCAAAGAAGGTCCAGAAATACACACATAGTTCTGGTCAATTGGTTTTTAACAAAGTTGCCAGAGCAATTTTTTAGGAAAAAGCTATGTGTATGCCCTGAAAACTGTTTACAATACCATTTAAATATTTTATTTATATCTACCTAAATGTTGTATTTATACTACCATTCAAATATTTTATTTATATCTACCTAAATGTTGACTCTGACAACTGTTACACTGTGGAGTTAATAAGGCTGTATATATTTTTTAAAGTAATGAACAGAGTATGCTTTCTTAAATGCCTAATTCACATTTTTCTGAGGTGTTTTGTCAGTTGGTACTTTCAACCAACTTAAAAGTAATGTTTTCCCCATTTTCTCCATGACTGGAAAGAATGCAAACAAACCTGTGTTTAACAATAAAGTCAGGATGACATAAAGTAAAAAAAGCCAATAAATTGAAAATGAGGTTGACATTCTGGGACTAATCTAGCAGTCCTACAACAGTTTTTCAAATTCTTCTTCATAGCCTTATGTAGTTGTGGATAAGCCTTGGTGCAGCCTCCATGCAAATTTAGGGAGCTCTGCCTTGGAATGTGGTCAACTCCAAAGAGGGGAACAGATCCCTTCATATGATTTTGTTCTTTTCTTTGGTTACAGTATATTCAGAGATTAAATCATTGCTGTTATAAACTACTGCTGTTCAACTGATCATCAACCTCCTCCAAATTTTTAAATCTTCTCCAGTGAAGGGAGAAGAAATTATTAAAGGAAATACTCTTAGCTTATTTTCAAATTTTAAAGCCACATTGAGTCTTCAGAGGCATCAGAGAATATGGGAGGTGCTGTGGAGGTTGAAGCCTTCTTTGGAGAAACTGGAAGAGAAGGCTTAGTTAAAAGCATAGATGGTGTTCTATTTCCCTTCACCTTGGGACTTTTTTTTAAGGTACATTTTAGTCATGACAGCTTGTCACAGATTATATCAATCCAAACCTGTATGTAAGGGGGTTGTCCCACAGACTTGGTTGGAGGAATTTTGTCCCATTTGTTATATAAGACCACAGTTAATGACACACAACTGGCAACATAAAAAAGACAGACAAGTGGCCACATCCAAAATTATTCTAAGATATCCACAGACACAACAATCACAACAAAAAGATGAACGAGAAACATGGAAACACAATTCCTATTGACTTACAAGTCCCAAATCCAAATTACCAATGAGCCCAGTGATGTCTCAGGAGCCCAGGGACTAGGGGAGTTAATGCTGTGTCCAGCTCCCCATAAGTCCAACAATTGGTGCACCATCCCTTACTGAGATATCACCAACCTGAGGAGAGAATAAAGTGCCCCATCTGCCTCCAGGGAGAAGAAAAGAAACAGCTTTTCTATCTTCTGCTAGGAGATAAGTGCAGGGAAGGATATACTCACGAGAGAAAGAATCTCACTGGGGCCTCCAAAATGTTGTGAGGCACCCTCCTGCAAGAATGCACTTGCATGCCACTCATGCAGAAAAGGGCAGTTTATTCACTTCAGCTGGCCAGCGACCGTCTCCCAAGGAGCAACCAAGGAAGAGTGGTATCAGGCCTTGGTCCTGTGGGGTTTTTAGAGGCAAAAACTACATCCCGTTGGCACATGGATTTGTCCAGGTGCACAAAGCAAGCTACGGAGCTAGGTTACAGAAGCCAAGAATGAGCCATTAGAGCAATCAAGCATACAACTTTTCATTGTGTATGTTCCCATGTTAGAGTTCACTGTGTATGTTTCCTGTTCCCTTGTAATAGTTTACCGTGTATGGCTCCTGTTTCTATGCAATGGCTTTTTTTTCTATGAGAAGGTCAATGGTTTCTCATGCAGAAAGGGGGGTAGTCTGCAGGTCAGACGGGGTAAAATGGAGTTACTTAGGTTAAGCAAGCAATTCTACAGAAGCAGATAGCGTACATTATGAGGGTGTAGGGAGCTCTATTTCAGGTGTAATTAAGTTTGTGAAAAAAAGTTGAAAGGACATCTATGCATACTTTAATATAAATGCACTGGAATATCTCTGGAAGTACACACAAGAAACTGTAAATAGGAGTTGCCTCTGGGAAGAAGAAGAAATGGGTTCTATGGAAAAGATATGGGAGGGCAATTTACTTTTATTATGTTGTTTGGTTGTTGTTTTTTTTTGCCAGAGGCTTATACGACCTCTTAAAAAACAAACATTAATTTCAAATTAAATCAAATCAACCTAAAGAAATCACAGCCCATTTCCTTAGAGAGGATCCAGAGAAATTTGAGGATATGTTTAATGCCAGTTACTATACAAAGCCCATGATTAGGGATAGGTAAAAGCTGGTGGGTTAGGAAAGTAAGAGATAAACAAAAGACGGCTCTCTGCTTGAGAGAAGGATTCTGTTATTAAGATCCTGGAAAGGGAATGGCTCAGGTGATGACCACCTTTGATGCTCCTCTTTAGAACAAAAGGCAGTATGAGAAAATCCTAGTCCAGGAGCTTAAGAATCCTGTTCAGGAGCATTTGAAACACCCGAAGACATCTAAAAACTTTCAAGATAAGTTTAAATATTTGCAAAAGATATAATTTTGGTGTGTCATAAATTTTGACATTTTACAATAAAATTGTTACTCCATATTTTTAACTTTCACTAAGGGACCTAAATACTACAACAATTTGATACTCAGAAATGAACATCCTTGAACAAAAGTCTTTCTCCACATACCTGATAATAACTCCTTAGAATAGTTTTCTTGAAGTGAAATGACCAGTCAAAAAAAATAAGCATTTTTTCATATCTGTTGGCCGTTTGTATATCTTTAGAGTAGAAATGTCTATTCAACTCCCTTGCCCATTTTTAAATTGGGTTACTTGTTTTCTTCTTATTAAATTGTTTAAGTTCTTAGATATTCTGGATATTAATCCCTTGTCAGATGCATAGCTTACAGATACTTTCTCCCATTCTGTAGGTTGTCTTTTTATTCTGTTAATTGATTCTGTTGCTGTGCAAAAGCTTTTTTAGTTTGATATAATCCCATTTATATATTTTTTCTTTTGTTGCCTGTGCTTTTGAGGTCTTTTCATAAGTATTTGCCCAGTCCTACATCCTGAAGTGTTTCCCCTATGTTTTCTTTTAGGAATTTAATAGTTTTGGGTCTTGTATTTAAGTATTTAATCCACTTCGAGTTGATTTTGGTATATGGCAAGAGGTATGAATCTAGTTTCATTTTTCTACATATGGACTTTAAGTTTTCCCAGCACTATTTATTGAAGAGGCAGTTTTTCCCCCAATATGTGTTCTTGTTGCCTTTGTCAAATATCAGTTGGCTGTGAATATGTGGGTTAATTTCTGGGTTTTCTATTCCGTTTCATTGGTCTGAGTGTCTGTTTTTATGCCAGTGCCATGCTGTTTAGGTTACTATAGCTTTGTAGTATAGTTTGAAGTCAGGGGGTGTTATGCCTCCGGATTTATTTATTTATTTATTATTTTTCTCAGGATTGCTTTGGCTATTTGGTATATTTTGTTGTTCCATATGAAAGTTAGGATTGTTTTTTCTATTTCTGTGAAGAATGTCATTGGTATTTTGAAAAGGATTGCATTGAACTTGTAGATCACTTTGGGTAGTATGGACATTTTCACAATGTTAATTCTTCCAATCCCAGGGCATGGAATATCTTTCCATTTTTTGTGTCCTCTTTAATTTCTTTCAGCAGTGATTTATAGTTCTCATTGTAGATATCTTTCATCTCCTTGGTTAAATTGATTCCTAGGTATTTCTTTTCTTTCTTTTTTTTTGTTTTTGTTTTTGTTTTTGTTTTGGTGGCTACTGTGAATGGGCTTGCTTTCTTGATTTCTTTTCCTGTTAGTTTGTTATTGGAGTATTAAAATGCTACTGATTTTTGAGTGTTGATTTTGTATCCTACAACTTTACTGAAATCATTTTTCACCTCTAAGAGTGTTTTGGTAGAGTCATCCATGTTGCTGCAATTGGCAGAATTTCATTCCTTTTTATGGCAGAGTAGTATTCCAATGAGTATATATACCACATTTTCCTTATCCATTGATGGACATTTAGGTTGGTTCCAATTCTTAGCTATTGTTGGTTCCAATTCTTAGTTATTGTTTATTCCAGCTGCAATAAACATGGGAGTACAGGTATCCCTTTAACATAATGATTTCCATTCTTTTGGGTATACACCCAGCAGCAGGATTTCTGGATTGCTGGATTGTATGGCAGTTCTATCTGTAGTTGTTTGAGGAAATGCCATACTGGCTTCACTAATTTACAGTCCCACCAACTGTGCAGAAGTGTTCCCCTTTCTCCACATCCTCACCAGCACGTGTTATTCTCTGTCTTTTTTATTATGGCCAGTCTAATTGTGGTGAGATGATATCTCAAAGTGGTTTTAATTTGCGTTTTCCTGGTGCTTAGTGATGTTGGGCATTTTTTTCAGGCATCTGTTGGTCCTTTGTATATTTTCCTCTTAGAATATCCTTTGCCCATTTTGTAGTTGGTTTACATGGGTTTTTTTACTGTTAAGTTGTTTGAGTTCCTTGTATATTCTGGATATCAATCCCTTGTTGTATACATAGTTTGCAAATATTATTTCCCATTCTGTAGGTTATCTTTTTGCTCTGTTAACTGTTTCTTTTTCTGTGCAGAAGCTTTTTGGTTTTATATAATCCCATTTGTTTATTTTCCTTTTGTTGCCTATGCTTTTGGGGTCTTGTTAATAAAGACCCCCCAGTGCGCCACCGGGCCGGCCCGACATTGCTCATTTTTTAACTGGGTGTTTGGCTTTGTGTTGTTGAGTCATAAGAGTTCTTTATATGTGCTATATGTAAGACCCTTTTCAGATATATGATTTCCAAATATTTTCTCCCACTTTTTGGGTTGCCTTTTCACTTTCTTGTTAATGTCCTTTCATTCACAAAAGTTTTTAATTCTTATGAAGTCCAGTTCATCTATTTTTTCTATTGTTGCTATGGTATGGGTGTCATACCTAAGAAACCATTGAAAAATTCAAGGTCATGAGATTTTACCCGCATGTTTTCTTCTAAGAGTTTTATAGTTTTAGCTACTATAATTAGGTCTCTTATCCATTTTGAGTAAATTTTGTGTATGGTGTGAGGTAAGGCTCCAATTTTATAGTTTTGCATGTGGATATTCAGTTGTCCCACCATCATTTTTTGAAGAGACTATTTTTTTCCCCACTGAATGGTCTTGGCACCCTTATCAAAAATCAATTGACTATAGATATATGGATTTATTTATGAACTCTCAATTCTATTCCATTGATCTAGTTGTCCATCTTTATGCCCCACACTATTTTGATTCTTTGTAATAAGTTTTGAAATTAGGAAGTGTGAGTTCTCCAACTTTCTTGTTTTTCAAGATTGTTTTGGCTCTTCAGAATCCCTTGCAATTCTACATGAATTTGAGGATCAGCTTTTTCATTTCTCAAAAAGGCTATTGGGATTTTAATAAGAATTGTATTGATTTTTTAGGTTGCTTTGGAAAGTACTGCATCTTAACAATGTTAAGTCTTCCCATCCACAAACCTGGATATTGTTCTATTTATTTAGGCCTTATTTCTTTCAGCATCATTTTTTAGTTTCAGTGTACAAGTCTTGAACCTCCTTGGTTAAATTTATTGCTGAGTATTTTATTCTTTTTTTCTAATAGTGTAATTAAAATTCTTCTCTTAACTTCCTTTTCAGATTGTTATTGCTACTGTAAAAAATACAACTGTTTTTTGTGTGGTGATGTTGTATCCTGCAACTTTACTGACATAATCAATTAGCTCTAATATTCTCATGGATTCTTTAGAATTTTGTATTATATATCAAGCTATGCATACAGAGAAAATTTTACTTCTTCCTTCCCAACTTGGATCCCTGTTGTTTCTTTTTTATTGCCTAATTGCTTTGCCTACAACTTCCAGTAAAATGTTGTGTAGAAGTGGTGAAAGCAGGCATCCTGTCTTGCTCCTGATCTTAGAAGGAAAACATTCACTTTTTCACCACTAAGTATAATGTTAGCTGTGGCCTTTTCATAAATGCTCTTCATCAGGATGAGGAAGTTACCTTTCATCTGGCTTGTTGATTGTTTTTATCATGAAAGGGTTTGAATTTTGTCAAACGTTTTTTCTGCATGAATTGAGATGGTTAGATGTTCTTTTTTCTTTCATTCTTTTAATGTGGTGTATTATAATGATTGATTTTCACATGCTGAACCATCCTTACATTCCTGGAATAAATAAAACTTGGTTATGGCATATAATCTTTTTAATATACTCCTATAGTCAGTTTGCTGGTCTGTAGTTTTCTTGTGGTTCTTTATCTGGTGTTGATTTCAGGGTAATGCCAGCTTCATAAAATGTGTTTGGGTACATTACCTCCTCTTCTAATTTTTTGGAAGTTTGAGAATGATTGGTGTTAATTCTTCTTTGAATGTTTGGTAGAAGTCACCAGTGAAGCTATCTGGTCCTGTGCTTTTCTGTGTTGGCATTTGGTTACTGACTCACTCTCTTTACTTGTTATGAGTCTATTCATATTTTCTATTTCTTCTTGAGTAAATTTTGACAGTTTGTGTACTTCTAATAATTTTTCCATTTCAGCTAGCTTTTCTGATTTGGCATACAATTGTTCATAGTATTCTTTTTTAATCTCTTTTATTTCTATAAGGTAAGTAGTAATGATGCCCACACTTACATTTCTGATTGTATCAATTTGGACTTCTTTCTTAGTCTAGCTAAATGTTTGTCAATTTTGTTGATCATTTCAAAGAGCAAGCTTTTGATTTTCTTGGTTTGTCCTATTGTTCCTCTGTTGTTTATTTCATTCCTTTCTGCTCTATTTTTTATTATTCTATATATTTGTAAATTTTCCAAATTCCCTTCTGTTATGGTTTCTAATTTCACTGCATTGTGGTTGGAGAACATACTTCATAAGAGTTCATTCCTTCTAAATGTATTGAGGCTTATTTTATGGCATAGCTCATGGTCTATTATGCAGAATGTTCCATATGCACTTGAAATGAATGTGTATCTAGTATCCTTATATTTCAGCTTGAAGCACTCCCCTAAGTATTTCTTATAAGGCAGGTCTGCTATTGAAGAATTCTCTCAGTTTTTATTTATCTGAGAATGTCTTAATTTCTCATTCACAGTTGAAGTAGTTTTGCTGGATAAACAATTATTGATTGGTTGTCTTATTCTTTCAGCACTTGAAAATGTCATCCACTGAATTATAGCCTTCATGGTTTCTGATAAGAATTCAGTTGTTATTCTTATAATTCCCCTTCTCTCTTGTTGCTTTCAAGATCCTTTTTCTTCAGCTTTTGACAGTTTATTATGGGCATAGCTAAGGATCTCATAGAGTTTATTTTATTTGGAGTTCATTGAGCTTGAATGTGTAGTTTAGTGTTCATCAAATTTGAAAACTTTTCAGCCATTAATTTTTCAAATATTCTTCCTCTATCCTCTCTTTCTGGGACTTCCAATATACAGTCGGCATGCTTGATGTCCTACACATGTCTGAAGCTCTGCTCATCTTTCTTAAATCTTTTGTTCTTTTATTCACCAGATTAGATAGTCTCAATTGACCTATCTTCAAGTTACTGACTTTTTCTTGCCTGCTCAAATCTGCTGTCGAGCCCTATTAAGTGAATTTTACATTACTCTTGTTGTACTTTGTAACTGCAGAATCTCTCTTTGGTTTTGTTTTTAGAATTTCTATCTATTGATATTCTGTCTTTGATGAGACATAGTTTTCATATATTTTTTTAGTTCTTTAGGCATGGTTTCCTTCACTTTTTAAACATATTCTTTATTCATTTATTAATTTTTTATTTTTGTTGATTTTTTTTATTGAAACAATTTATTATGTATATATTTGTGGGATACATATTTGAATATCAATACATGTGTATAATATGTGGTGACAAAATCAGAATAATTAGTACACTCATGCTTACAAAACACAATGAATCTTTGTGACCCTTAAATAATTTATAGCTAAGCCCTGCTAAAGAGGCCCCAGGCCATAGATGGGAGGGTGAGTGAAATGGGAGATATTTAAGACCCCTACCCCATAGGATCATTGTGGAGATACAGTGAGATCACATAATATTTGTTTATGAAATATTAGTTCTTCTTCTCTTCCTTCTCATCATATCACAGCCCCTACTCAGATTACACAGCACAGTCCATTCAAGCAACCCAACAAACTATCCATAAAGGAGCTTCATCTTATTTACCCAGAGCAGTGAGGCTATAGGCAGATCACTATTCTCCATGCATAAAACAATCAGTAGAATTTGTGTCTGGGATAACAACCACATTTCTCCTGATTGATCACCACTCCCCCAGCCTACACTGTAACTGCTTTCTCAGCTCTTCCTGTTTGGTAGTAAGAAGCTGGTGCCTGGTTCCAAGACAGAGAGAATGGGATAGAGAAAATCACTTCCTCAGTCAATTACATGACAGTCTTCTAAAACACTTTGCTGTGAGATATTGCTAAACATACTAGAATAACTCTGTAATTATCATACAGTTATCATAAATGTGTGTGTTTTCATTTACTAAAGGGATTATAGACCCTTCTTACATGAAGATACACACATATACGCCAAATATATTGACACCTATCTACCTTACCAGACACACTGAAAAGTCTCTAAAAGAGAGTAGAAAATGGTCATTAGGTACCCGGAAAAAAATATTCACATACTGTAGAAAAATGTTTTGCCGAGCTGCAGAGAGAAATAAGGATGTAGGCAGAATTCCATAGCATGTAAATAGCAGAGTTGGAATTTGAATCCATGATTCCTTGGAATTCATTGTAGCACAATGAGCTTGGGAACTGACATAGAAATGCCTCATTTCCTTAGGATCTCAGGTAGTATTTAATTGTCCCTTGGATGGCCACAAGATTTCTTCATTCTTGCTACTTAGAAAGGGCTTAAAGGGTAATCCTCAGTGGAAGCACAAAGCACTTGGTCAGAAGGCCCAGGACTGCACAACCTCTGAGAGCTTGGATCATAAGCACCTCCTTCTGTAAGGGGAAGCACAGGTAGCACAGGAGAGCACAGAACCAAAAGAATGCCCAGACCTAGAACAACAGGTAACTGGTCTTAAAGATAAGTTGGAAGCCTTGAAATGCTAGGTAATGTCAATCACAGAAAAATTCTGGTGATTTTTTTAGAGTAAGTCATGGCCTACTGCAGAAAACACAGTCAGTCAGTCCATCACAACCTATCTCCTGGCCCCATCCCCTTCCTGATGCTGTTACAATAGCTGATTCCAACTATTCTCTGCCTTCCTCCTGTACTTCTTAAATGCCTCCCGTTCTTCTACTCACTTTGCTGAATTATACACGACTACACCATGTAATCCTTGCTTTTGGTAACCCTCCAAACAACACATACTCAAAATGTTTATACATTTTCAGGGCCCTGCCTTGAAAACTCCTATCTGTCATGTTTTGTGTTCTGATTCTGAACAAACATTAGTTTTTGAAGCTGGCTATCTGATAGAGCATAAGGGCCAGGGAAGAATCAAAACTGAGAGTGACAAACTGCATAAGAAAAAGGAAATGAGGCAACAAACAACAAATGGCTCTTCTGAAAGAACAGTTTCTACCCATATCTCCCATGCCTCACAAATAATCTGAAAATATGCCTGGTATTACTCATCCTCAGGCCAGGTTTTCCTAATTGTACTTCTTCAAGTCATGGAGGCATATATGTTTGGGTAAAGAATAAGAGTAAATCAGACTAGGCTTGAGTGCATAGAATCATACACAGCAGAAGATACATACCAATCATTCATTTGTGTAATAAATATTTATTGAGAGCCTATTACTTGCCAGCACTGTGATAGTACAAAAGATACAATAAGTGAAACAGGCTTAATTTCTGCACTTATGGAGCATACAGACAACTGCAAAAGACAGATTTTAATCCAATAATCATACTAATGAATGTATAATTATGTAACATGCATGAATCTTATTCCATAAAGTTAGATATGTCAGAAATGTCATATCTCTTAATTTTTTTAATCATAATAAGCATCAGTCTGAGCATATGCTCCCACACCCTATCCTATCAAACTGGTAGGAAAATCAATGTAAATCATGCATAATACACCTCATCGACATTGCATCCCCCATCTCTTACCCCAGCATTGCACAAAGGTTTAAAACATTTAATAAGGCACCCTCCAAATTCTGATCCATAATGGTAAATCGATATGAGCAAATATGTAAACCTGTATGATCTTTTGATATTAAGATTTTAAGGGATGATCGTGGGCTTGTTTTCAGACTTGGTAATTTTGAGGTGCCTTGAAGATAATCCTAATGGAGATATCATGTAAGCATTTGCACATATTATATAGGTAGTTGCAGAGATCGTGTAGGCAGCTGATAGGCTTGGTACATAATAGAATTTGAAGCATTTAAACTTGTCTAGGTAGATAGTATAGAATGGGAAGAAAAGTGGTCCTTTCTTTTTTTGCAAAAGATACTGAGAAGAGCAGCCAAAGAGGTGGGGACAATTATGCTATCAGGAGAGATAACGGAAGAGAGTGTTCCAAAAAGGAGTGGTCAAGACTGACATATATTGTTTTAATAGTCAAGAAAGATGAATACTGAAAAGTGTCCACTGGACATGGATGGAATTGGTGATCTTAACAGGAGCTGTTTTGGTGGGACGGAGAGGACAAAAGCTAGGTTGGAGTAGGAGTGAATGGGAGTTGAGGAAACAGAATAACAAAATTTGGCTGTGAAAAGGGAAGAGAAAAAGTTACTTGGGGAAGTATGTGAAATATAGGGAGGGGTTTTCCACCAAAGATAAAAGGATTTAGACAGGTGCTCCAAGGAGGAAAAGGTTGAAACCTTGTTTTAAATTGAAGACTATGCAGAGGTAATCTTCTCTGTGTCAGAGGTAAGTTTCTCTCTGTCTAGGCCCACGACAAAGAAGCTTTATTCTACTGTATGATTCCAACTATATGACATTCTACAAAAGGCAAAACTATGGAGACAGTAAAAACAACAGTGGTTGCCAGGGAATAGGATGGGAGGGAAAAAGAGAGGGGTGAATAGATGGAGCACAGGGGATTTTTAGAGCAGTGAAACTACTCTGTATGGTACTGTAATGGTAGATACATATCATTACATATTTTTCAAAGCTCATAGAATGTACAACTCAAAGAGTAAACCCTAAGGTAAACTGTGGACTTTAGAAAATAATAATGTATCAATATAGGCTCATCAATTGTAACAAATGTACCACACTAATGCAAGATGTTAATAATAAAGTAAACCAGAGGGGGTACAGGGATATATAGGAACTCTCTCTACTTTCTGCTCATTTTTCTGTAAACCTAAAACTGCTGTAAAAAAGTCTATTAATCAAAAAGAAATAAGACCTTTATCAAAGGCCTCATGGCACATATGCGTATGGGTAGTCACTTTCCTGTAATGCCTATTTTCTTTGATCTATTTTGTCCCATCTGTAACTCAAAATGTTTGAAGATGCTTTCCAGAAGGAGTGGTATAGCATCTCCTGAAAAGTAAGTCATATGGCATTGACCCACTCTGGTACATCACTGCAATAGCCACAAAAAATCACTGGCCCCTTTCTCTGATATGTCCCCAACCAGCTTCTCTAGGTCATGGTGAGGCAGCTGCAGTGAGCACCGTGTCAAGCACCGCCACAAGCAGAATGAGTGTAGGAGATATTATTCAAAGTAAAAGACAGAGGTCCAGGTCTCTCTCTTTATGTGAGATTTTTAAGAGACCAGTGTGGGCCAGTCAACCACATAGACTCTATTGTTTATTTCCTATAAGATAATACTTTGCTGGAGATGGTTTGCCTTATCCTAAAGTACTGCCAACTCTAACCTAGCCTGAATCATGTACCAATCCAAATACCTTAGTATGACCCATGTGGCCCTTTTGAGCAAGCCTTTTAATTTGCAGCCACATAATGCTTTGTGATAGCGAAGGAAGAGTCACCATGTCTGTTAATAAGCCCCGTCTTAATTCTGTATGTTGTAGCCCTACATAGAAGCACATGAGAGCAGCAGCAATGTTCTTATTCTCTATGCTCCACACTCTCCTCTCCCAAGCCAAAGCCACATCCACTCAGTTGCAATACAGATGGCAAAGAAATATCTGGTCCTTTGTGCCCCAAAACATACCTGTAATTTTTAATAACTATCGGTAATTTTATAGAAAATAAACAACTTAATGAATATTATGCTTTTTTTTACAATTCTTCAAATTAGCTTTTGATCCTTATCAGTGTATACATACATGTAGGCGTAATCAGTATGTTTCAACTTTTGATAAGAAACCCCAAAAGCCTAAGACTTAGTAATTAGTCATTTTGCTCAGGTACAAACTTGAATTATACAAGAGCAAGTCACCCACCCACTAAAGAAAACCCCAGCACTCCCACTTATTTTTCATCTCTACACATTGTTATATAGGCAGCACTCTTATTAAGTGAGAAAAAAAATTCTTCATGAAAAGTAGTAATCGAGGAAACTTAATGAAATTGAAAAGGGATTAATGTATGTTGAGAGACTAAGCACAGGAAGTATGTGACTTGACAGAAATATGATTCCAGAAAAAGCCAGGCACTTAAATAAACATTTTCACTTTTACAGATTTAGGACTTTTCAGATCTCTGAAGATACACCTTATAAATGCCAAGAGTCAACTATGCATAGCTCCATTTATCAACTCAGTCCATAGACTTGTAAGTAGCAGGTTGTAGCAAAATTGACTATTTTCCTACTCCAACATCCATTCTCCCCTTGCTCCTTAGTGACAAAGCATTATTTTATTTTGGGAGGCAGTGTACCTAGGAGATGATATTTTTCAATCTCCCTTTATTCTAGATATGGACACATGACCAGATTCTGGCCAATGAGATATGAACAGAAGTGTTGTGTGTGACTGTCAGGAAGTCTCCTAAAACATTCTGCTGCCTGGAATGCTGATGTTATGGCTGGAGCTTACATAGCCATCTTGAACCATGAGATGACATTTTAAGAATAAAAAAGCAACAAGATAGAAGGAGCCTGAGTCCCTGATTACTAGAGCCAAGTCTTAGAGGGTCTACCTACAAACTTCTTTTATGTGAGAAGAAGTAGTCTTGTTTAAGCTATTCCTATTTTGGATTTTTCTGTTACCTGCAGCCAAACTTAATTCTGGACCTTATGATACTCTACTGTATTCCACTAAGTTGCCAGATGTACATCTTTAATCATGTTTTGGGTATTTGAAATGTTCCTACTGTTTGCTATTATTTTCAGTGTAGCATTAATCATCTTTAAAAAATTATCCCTCCACCCCCAAATATGCTTTGGGTATCTTCTTAGGGTATCTCTCCAAAAGATATCATCACTACATCAAAAGGTTGAAAACACTTTGTAACATAACTTTTGCCAGATCACTTATCAGAAACAACCAATTTGGGTCTTTCAGCAATATGCAAGTCTGCAGCAGCCCTATCATTTTTTTTTTTTTTTTGTAGTTAGAAAGGTGCATAATGGTACATTAAAATGCATTTTGACGGTTAGATAGGAAGTGCCTCTGTTTTCTACATAATGATCTACTTTGTATATTGCCTCATGAATTCTCCCCCACTAGAGAGGAAGCTCCCTAATAGGGCAGAGACAAATCCAATGCATCTTTGATTTCTCTAGCATATTAGCTATTATTACTGTGTAACAAATTACACTACAACTTAATGGCCTAAAGCTGTAAACATTTATCATTTCACAGTTTCTGCAAGTCAAGAAACTAGACAAGGCTTAGTTGAGTGTCTCTGAGTCAAGGTCTCATAAGCTAGCAATCAAGGCGTTGGCTGGGACTGTACTGTCATCTGAAGGCTATACTGAGGGAGGATCTGCTTTGAAGCTCACTCATATGGTTGTGGAAAGAATTCAACAACTTCAGTAGCTATAGGCTGAGAACCTCAATTTCTTGCTGGCTGTTGGCCAGAGACCTTTTTCAGTCCTTCAGGGTAAACATGCAAGAGAAGAGTAAGACTGAAGCCAGACTCTTTTTGTAACCTAATCTCAGAAATGACATCTCATCATTTTTGCCAAATTCAATTTGTTAGAAGAGAGTCACTAGATCCAGTCTACACTTAAGGGGAGAGGATTAAACAAATGCTTGTAGGCCGCCTATCATAACTATAGGGGGGGCTGGAGTAAGAATTTGTTGAATTTGTAAACTGGCAAGTAAAATTTGAATATGAAACTTAGACAATTATTTAGATTGTTTACCTGCTCTAACTTTTTTGTCATACTTTGTCATTTTTGATGTTCAATTTTTCCCATATAGCTAAGTTTATTTTACATATTCAAGTAACCACCCTGTTGTAACAATTTCAAGCTGAAATTTTTACTTGATGATTATGTGGAATACTTTCAATGTGTCGTTTGCCAAGACTCTATTTAGAATGGCTGATGTTCACGGGTTATGATCAGCCTGAACTTTTCATTTGTAATGAAGTTATTCTTGGGTTTTAGGATCAAGACCTTATTTGTCTCATCTAGCTGAACTGTATAGCATCCTTTTCTATATTTTGAAATAGTATAAGATTAATTGTTTTTGAAATAGTTGGAAAAAATTTTCCAGAGTCTATTCATGAAATAAAGAGATGAGGAATTCTGTAGTAACATTTTCCTATAATCTTCCTTTGTTAAAGATTTATTCATATTCTCAAGTCGTACTGTCCAATATGGTACACACTACTCACATATGACTATATACATTTAAATTTAATTTAAGTTAAATTAAAAAATCCAGTTGCTTAGTTTCACTAGCCACATTTCAAGTAAGCCACATACACTTCAAGCAAGCCACATGTGCTGAGTAGCTACCATATTGAACAGCACAGATGTAGAAAATTTCTGTCATCAGAAAGAGTTCTACATATTGAATAGCGCCACCTTAGAGCAAGTTTGCATGGCAGGCATAGGTGAGATTGTCTTGAAATCAGAACTGGGTTTGAGTCCCAACTATACCCTTCACTAGTTTTGTGGACTTAAATAAATCACAGCCTCTTTGATCCTTATTTGCCTTATCTATAAAACTATGCTAGCACCTTCCCTATCCATTTCACAAGATTGTTGGGAAGAACAAAAAAGATAACATGTGAAAAATTAATTTGAAAACTATAAAACACTCTGCATTTACAAGACAGAGTTGTAAGTTTGGAGGGATTTTTTTTATTATTGTGCAAATTACTCAGTTCCTTCGTGAAAAATGGAGATAAAAACATACACTTCATAGGGCTGCTGTGACAGTTAAGTAAGTTAATATTTATAAATACATTTAGATCCTGTGTCTGGCACATATTAACAGATCAGTAAATATTAGCTGCTATTATTATTGTAGGCATTTGGTCAATCAAAATTAAGGACTTGTATGGAGCTGAAATTAAGCTTATACAGTTATTCAATTCAACCTCTCACATTTTCAGAGAAATGAGAATGTGTCTTCCTTACAATAGTCTGAGGTTCCACAATTTCATCCATCTATTCTATGATAACACTTGTGGCAAGCCCTTTCCTCCCTGCAATGGCTAGCATTCTTTATAAATTTTAAATAACTACCTAATAATTTTCTCTATCTACACTCACTCTTTAGTTGATCTCATCCAATGTCAAGACTAAATTTGAATCTCTAGCTCAACCTCTCCTCTGAGTTTAAAACTCATATCTGAGTATTCAGCAATTCGTATCCTATAAATATCTCAAGCTTACCATGTGCAAAACTCCCAACTCTTGTTTTCTTCCTCAGGCCAAGTTCTCCCTCAGCACTCACAGCCTCAGGCAACTAACTCAGTTGTTCAAGGTCAAAATGTTGGTTTTATCTGATTCCTTTCTCTTACACTCTTCATTAAGAAATCTTGTTGGCCCTTAATAACTTAGCCAGAATCCTGTCACTTCTTGTCACTTCCACTGCAACCATTCTGGCCCAAGCCACCATCATATCTCATTACTATAACAGCTTGGTCACTGGTTTCTCTGCTTTTACTCTTATCTCCAAATAGTCTATTTTCTAGCAGTGATTTTTTTAAAAAAGTAAGTCTGATCACAACAGACCTCTGCTCAAAACTCTAGTGGTTTTCCCATCTTACTGAGAGTAAACACCAACATTCTTACAATGGTTTAAAGGGCCCTACGTAGTCTTCTGTCCAACCCTCTCTTTACCTCATCCCTTCAACTCACCTCCTATTTTTCTCACCACTCTTGGCTCCAGCCCAACCACATTGGCCTTGCTGCTGCTCTAATATTTCAACAACTCTCCCACCTCAAGTACTCTGTACTTGCTGTCCCTTCTGCCTGGAGTGCTTTCTTCTCAGGTATACATGAGGCTCACTCTCTCATTTTATTCACGTCTTTGCTCCAATGTCATCCCATAATAGAGACACTCTCTGATCTCCCTAACTAAATACATCCTGGTACTAGTTTCTGTGATGGTTAATTTTATGTATCAACTTGACTGGAGCATGGGGTGCCCAGATATTTGGTCAAACATTATTTTCGGTGTGTCTGTGAGGGTGTTTTTGAGTGAAAATAACATTTTTAATCAGTAGACTCAGTACAACAGATTGCCCTCCCTAATGTTGGTGGTCCTCATCTAATCAGCTGAAAGCATGAATAGAACAAAAAGGCTGACCGTCCAATTTATAGGAGGGAACTCCTCCTGCCTGCCTTGAGCTGCAACACCAGTCTTTTCCTGCCTTCAGACTTGAACTGAAAAATCAGCTCTTCTTGGGTCTCTAGCCTGCCAGCTTTTGGACTGGAACTTACACCATCAGTTCTCCTGGTTCTCTGGCCTTTGGACTCAGACTAGAACTACACCATCAGCATTCTTGAGTATCCAGCTTGCCAATTACAGTTCTTGGGACTTCTCAGCTTTCATAATTATGTAAGCCAATTCCTTATAAATCTTTACACACACACACACACACACACACACACACACACACACACACACACCGCTATTGGTTCTGTTTCTCTGGAGAACCCTAATATAGTTTCCTATTGTTGCTCTAACAAATTACCAGAAACTTAGTGGCTTAAAACAATACAAAGCTATTATCTTACAGTTCTGTAGGTCAGAAGTCTGATATGGGTTTCACTGGGCTAAAATCCCAGTCTTTTTTGAGGCTTTAGGAGAAAATCCATTTCCTTGCCTTTTCCAGCTTCTAGTGGCTGCTCACATTTCTTGGCTTGTGGCCCCCTGCCTCCATCTTCAAAGTCAGCAAAAGCAAATTGAGTCTTTCTCACAGAGAGTCAGCCACTCTGACACCAACTTTCCTGCCTCCCTCTTCTAGATTTAAAGGACCCCTGTGATTACATTGGGCTAACTGGATAATTCAGGATAGTCTCCTATCTTAAAGGTAGCTGATTAGTAGCCTTAATTCCATCTGCAATCTTAATCCCCCTTTCCCATGCAACATAACATATACACAGGTTCCAGGAATTAGGATGTAGACATCTATTGGGAGGCCATTTTTCTGCTTACCCCTATTCCTTCCCCCACCACTGTTTTTTTTTCATAGCATGTGTTTCTCCTAATATAGGGTGTTTATTTAATTGGTTTATTTAATAATTTATTTAATTATCTGTCTCCCCTTAAAATAATATAAGCTCCATGAACACAGGGCTATGTTCATTTACTCCTATATCCTGGGGTCTGAAAACAGTGTCTGAAACACAGTGGGTGCTGAAAAAACATTTTTTACTACATTTAATGGAGACAGCAATTTCATTAGTGAGGGTTACAGGAGGCTTCTGATCATCTTTTTGCTTTAAAAGGAAGAGTTAGGAGTTTGGGTGGGAAATCATAAGCTAGCCTTTGCAAAGCATTGTTATGGGAGACCTAAAAAAGAAAAAGCACTTTCTCCCCACTCTCCCTGCTATTTTTAAAGGGCCTCAGAGAAGTAGAGACTGTAACTGATCACAGTAGCCCAGTTCAGGGGGAAAACCCCCAAATATTGAAAAACTGCTTAGCTTTGACCTAAATCCTTCAAGCTAGAGGGTGTTTTGTTTGTTTTGTCTTCATGTTGACTCTACACTGCCTTCTTTGGTAAAATTTCCTATTCCACGTTGCAAAGGCTCAGTGAAGACTGGAGTAAAATAGGTTCACAAGCGTTTGCTTTACTATTGTCATAGTAGCCAACACAGTGGTAGTCTCACAGCCAGGTACCACACCCGGATGCACCTCACACACTCTACCTGAGTAGGCCTTTAAATTCAGGAAGGCTGTATGCTATGTGTTGAAAGTGTCCTCTAAAAGTTCATATGTTGGAAACCTGATCACCATTTAACAGTGTTAAGAGGGTGGGAAATCCAATTACGGTATTTAAAAGATAAGTACTCAACTAAAGGTAGCACTGTTTTCATTTGGCCACCCACCTAACTTTTCATGAGTTAGTAAATAAAGCTAGTTGAAACTGGAAAAAGCTAGGTCCCTATACAAATGATACCCACACTCTCCTTATGCCTGCAATGGTTTCCATTTGCAACACATTATTTATAAAATAGAAGCTTCCCAGTCATTGCTTTTGTCTAAATCACTGCTTCTCAAACTTTTAGATAATTTTGAGAATCAGTGATCTAAAACATACATATCTTACTTGGTATAATGCCTTCAACTTATTATTGCTAACTGGTAAGCACGTTTTCCCATACCTGCTCCCTCATCTACATTTCCTCCTTCTTTCCCTATACCATCAGCACCAGCATCACCCAAGAATTTGCTGGAAATCCAGATTCACGGGCTCCACCCCAGACCTACTGAATCGAAACGCTTGGGGTGGGGGTGGGGGGCAGCAATCTGTGTTTTAATAATCCCCCTCCAAGTGATTCTGATACATGCTCAAATTTTAGATCCATTGCCCTATCCTATTGTCATAGCTAACATGGACTATAAATAGCATCATCTCATTATGTCACTAATCCCATAATTTTCACATCTCTAATTTTGATTTCTTCTCTCCGTCTGTTTCTGTATGCATGCTTTCACTGTGCACCTGCATTTACACTTCAGTTTCTAAGTGGCTCCATCTTCGGACAAATACATACCTCAAAACTTTTTTTGTCTACAGTGACAAAGAAAGCTAGCTGGCCATCACCATAAGAAGGATTAAGTCAAATTATAACCTTATTTTTCTCACATTTAATTCTTTCAATACATCCCCCAAGTCCAAGTTATAACTAGAATCTGAGCAAGGATTGAACCAAGGGCAAATATGAATATCACTTTATGATTTTTCTGTGCTCATCTAATTTAATGTCTCCATCAGTATCAATATCTGTATTTACCTATCCACCTTAAAAAACCACTTTTGAGTAGATCCTTCTAAACCCCACTCCAGATATTAAAGATAATGAAAATATGCCAAGGCACGACTCATATCAGTCACAGAACAGACCCTTGTTCATTTGCTCTTTTCATTTTCCTAGATACTGATAAGATAAATAATCTGGAACACCTACTTAAAACCCCTTCTGCAGAAGATTAATACAGCTGTTGATATAATTAGTTCCATGAAGTTATTCTAAGACATGAGATTTTAAGTCTACATAATGTAGGCTACCTCAAGAACATGTTCTTTGCTGCTCAATGAAAACTCTACTTATCCCTCAACTGGAGATAATACACTATGATGGGGAAAGGTGAAAGACTACTGATCTAGAAGAAGTTTCTTCATGACATGCAGACAGGAAAAATGAGATGAGTCTACTGTACTGTAGATTCCCTAAATGTGTTTGTGTTCTGTTTTCCTGTCACTAGAAAGTGAAAAGGTTAGGGCTTTAAGTAATTCTAGTTAGTCTTGTTAAATTCCATTTCTCTCAGTTCACAGTGCTTCATTTTTCTCTAAAGGGATAAAATTAAATATAACTTCCAGCTTGAAAAAGGTTTTAACACTACTTGACTAGAATAATGAAGGTACATAACTTTAGGTGTTATGGAGTATATAAAATTAACTACTCCTGGACCTCAAAGAAAGACTTTCATCTCATAAATCCTATTTTCCCTCTACTTTGTATTAATTCCTTCTCCAGTTGCATCCTGGAACAGACTTTCAACATGCTCTAGGCCTGAATTACTACCAGAGCTTCCTCAACTGCCATTAGTTAGTTCATACAGTCTAGATTAATTTTCTGTCAAAATTGCTTTCACATAATTCCCTGGCTCAAAAGCCTACAATGTTTTCCTATTTTCTATGACATTTAGATATCATATATCTAAAGTCTTCTGCCTAGCTTTAAAGCTATAATCTGGCTCCATTCTTCCCATCCACCTTTATTATGTACTCTTTCCCAACCAGCAGTTCCCCTTCATTTAGGATAACTGTGAAATTCCTTTGCTCTTTCTTAGGGTAAAATTGAAAAAATAAGCAAAAGAAAAACAGACACTGAAATCCTTAACAGCAAAAGTTTATTTACAATTAAAGTTAAGGAATATTTTAAACACATGCTGAGGAAACAGTAATACTCCAAACATTTAGATTACTATCTGATAAGGAACACAAGCTAATGCCAAGAAAGGCTTTGGCATACACAACTATTGGAACCAGGTTATCAGAATACTTACTATTAGAACTTTATTATCAGAACACTTACATATCATCTACTTTTATGTAATACCAACTTCATGGACAGCTCATCTTCTAACTCCTCACTGGCTATTTGAGTAAATAGCATTCAAGGTTAGACATTAAGACTGGAGAGTAAAGAAGAAATACAGAAGCGATAAGCATCATATTTCAGAGCTTACATATATGAATACAACACTAAGATTAATTACGAAACAGTCTTTCAATTTTTTGTGTGAAACAATATTCGGCAATGTTTAGCGCATGAGAAGACACTGCTTTGGTCCATCCACTCTTTCCAGCTTTTCAAAGTGTTTCCTGGCATTGCGGATGTTGATCAGAGTAGCTGCGGAAGCTGAGGGTAGAGGTGGGAAGATACCCAACAGTATAAGTAAGGACAGCCAAAGGAATGTCTGACTAGTAAAAACAAATAAACCAAAGAAAGCCAAATCCTTCAATGTATGTATGGCAGAGAGAACATATAGGAACAGGAGGTCCCAGGTCACTAAGGTTTAATTTTTCTGAATAAGCAGAAGATTTGTTAATATTCTAAACACAAAATTTCCAAAATAAATTTCCAAAATCTTTTGGTTTGGAGCTCATAGCATAAAACTCATTATCTTATGTTATATTTTAATATTAACCTAAAGTAGGAAAAACCAGTGAATGAAAGATAATTTAAACTCTGGGAAGATCCTAGAAATATTGCAAGAACATTTATTTCAATGGTACGAAAGCACCAAACATCTCCCTTCATGCCCATAATAAAAATATGAGAATATGGTACAAAAGAATATGCAATGACATATAAAATATTTCAGCTTAGATCAACTAGTCCTTTAAAAATCTATACCATATGGAGAACGAATCATGGATTTGGGTTCTCTTTTCTTTAAAATTCCTGGATTTAGTGACTTGCTTTCTGAAGTACCCATGAAGAAAAACGTCATACCTTAGAGGCTAAATTATTTTTAAGCTTAAAAATATAAGTCTAGTAAATAAAAAACTATGTACAACTAGTATTAAAATAGATTTTTTATTGTGGTAAATATACACAACATAAAATTTATCACTTTAACCATTTTTAAGTGTACAGTTCAGTGGGATTAAGTACCTTCACACTGTCGTATAACCAACCTCGCCACAAAATAGTTTTTAAGTATCTAATAAAGTATTACCTCTAGGGCAACTGTTTAAAGAATATGTGGCTTGAACTTATGTCAGCTAAGTTTAAACTTACGAATGGATGGATCAGACATCACGACCATCACATAAGTGTTGGATGTAAAGATGTCAATGAAAGCAGCAAAGTTAGAGTTCCTGACTTCCATACTCTGGAAAGAGGCAGCCAGCTTGCTATAGGATAAAGGAGAAAATTGGTAAAAGATCATAAAATAACAACAATATAAGGAGTTCTTACTTTTACGTTAAACATTTTTATACCGTTATACCTCAATTCACCACTTTGTCAAGACAGTTGATTATTAACCCTGTTTTGTTTTTCAAGGAAACTCTATGATTGAATTTAACATGCTTTGGAAAGTGACTGGGATAGAAAGTGGGTTAGGACTTAATATTGACTGTGAAATGAAAATGGGCTTAGACCTAGATCCATGTCAAAAATCATGTTACAAAAGACTTCCCCAATATTCAGGAAGCATTTTAAGTTGAAATTTCACTATCATTGAGATTAATACCTATATCTTTTCAGTGTTACATTTAAATTCAAGAAATGATCCCATTTCTTTGAAAACAAACAAGGTAACTATATTTGCTTGTCATTCTTCTTTAAAATGTTAGCAAAAACATTCCAGAAACTCTCAAAGCGAGCTAAAGTATAAAGGGAGCAATTTTATACCTATTGTCTGGGCATCAAAATTTTACTAAGAGGGCCGAACCCGTGGCTCACTCGGGAGAGTGCGGCGCTGGGAGCGCAGCGGCGCTGGGAGCGCCAAGGCTGCAGGTTCGGATCCTATATAGGGATGGCCGGTACGCTCACTGGCTGTGCGTGGTGTGGATGACACCAAGCCAGGGGTTCCGATCCCCTTACCGGTCACAAAAACAAAAAACAAACAAAAAATTTTACTAAGAATTTCAGTTATTAAATCTTTACTAAATTATGATGTTCATCCATCCCTTCTTCCTATATTCGCAATGCTAAGATTCAAATTTTATTTAGTCAAAGCTGACACAACATGATTATACATTTCTAGACTCTATTTTGTACCATTTCTGAATCACTACCTCACCATTTTAATCACTGTATGTTATAGTAAATTTTGGTATTTAATAGGGAAAATTCTTCTTCCTTCTTTTTCAAAACTCTCTTGGATATTGTCTGTTTATTTCTTCTCAAATAGTATCACACACTTCAAAAGGGTACTCTTCTTAGATATTTTTCATAGTCTTCTTCTGTACCAGTTGAGTTTGTATTAAAGGACAATTGACCTTCAGTCAATTACAGGCTTCCTTAAAGTTTAGCTTTCTTTTAGATTTAGGAACTATTGTGAATATAGAAGTGCAGTCAACTGTAGTTATTTGAACATCTCAAAAACAACAATTTTTTTCCAAAGATACATAGACCATGTCTACAAGATCGCTTACCTGCAGCTTAGCTTGAACTGCTTAATAATGTTGCTGATTTTCTCAAATCTATGGGCATCACGCTGCTCTTTACACTGATAGTGAGAAATTACCTATGAAAAAGAACATTGTCCTTTGAATCCATATGAAATAGTCATATCACTCTCTGTTACTCCTCAAAGCAGACATCTATCAATCTCTTGGTCACTCTGGTTTTCAGGGTAGACTTGGCACATGGCTTATTGTCTCTTCTCCTCTCTCCCATATTCTGTCAACATTCTTTGTGATTTCAATATCCACTTGGATGACCTACCCGGTGCGCCATTTGGTTATAATTTTATTAGATCATTTAAGTATAATCTATTTTGGTTCACTGCTGCTCTTTCTCACTTCCTGTAATCATTAAATGTTTATCTTAGTTCAATATTTCATAGGATGATTTTTGATTTAGACAAAAATACAAGTCAAAAAGGAAAATAAAAACTCCTAGCTGTTCTTGAGGTATGCTTAATGTACTTATTTTTAATGAAGACTCGCTCAGTTAGAGCACAGTGTTATAACACCAAGGTGAAGGGTTAGGATCCCTATACTAGCCAGCCACGAAAAACAAACGAACACCAAACTAAAAAAAAAAAAAAAAAAAAAAAAAAAAAAAAAAAAAAAAAAAAAAAAAAAAAAAAAAAAAAAAAAAAAAAAAAAAAAAAAAAAAAAAAAAA
>NW_007735953.1:35958-70857 GCF_000696425.1 Galeopterus variegatus
CAAACGAACCCCAAACAAAAAAAAAAAAAAAAAAAAACTTTAGAAATTATATTTTAAAAGTTTAAATAGATGATTCTAACCTCTGAAGACTGTTCATGAATGAACCAATTTACGATGGACACCTACACCAGCTGAAAATACTTTCCCTAACTTTCAGATTTTGAGAAAACCATGCAAGTATTACCTACAGGCTGAATACACAGATGCAAAGTTTCTAACCAAAACTGAGTCACTCAGCAGAAGAAAATTCACAGGTAAATTTCCTGAGACAATGTGAAACTTTCAAAATAATTCCTATACCAATATCAGGTGGAACAGGTCCCCCTTGCTTGACTTTACCCCCCCAGTGAACGTAGTCAATCACACCTAAACTTAGTCTTCAAGAGAAAGAAATGAGGAATAGGGAGCTCATATTAGGTTAACCTGTATGACCACGTGTGGTGGAGAGAAGAGAGGAATACTGCTGAAGCAGGATTCTGTCATACCATGTACATCAAGACAGACAGAATAGCTTATTTGTTGCTACTCATACTAGCAGGAAAAACAGGGTTCACATAGCACAATTCCAAGCAAGTGACCCCTGCCAGTGGGCTGAGGCAGAAAGATACTCTAGTTAGGACTCCTTGCCTCAGCTGTACCAGCTAGCAGGAAAGATGGCTCCCCAATACTGATGTAGTTACAAATAATGTTTCCACAAAGGAAGTGGGATAAATCTCACTTTGGATTCTCTGCCCTCTGTTGCTGTAATAGCAAAAGAAACCAATGTTTAACAGTTTACCAACTACATGACAATGCTTCTGCTAGGGGCTTAATGTTACCTTGTCCTATTTTAATCCACACAGTATACTTATGATACATTATTATTCCCATTTTATAGAGAGACAAAGATCAGAGAGATTAAGAAATGTGTCTAAAATCACCAAGCATTGATAGAGCTCAGAAACAAATTATTTACAGGGAGCTGCTCTTAGAGTTACATTTACTAAGCTAATTACCAATTACTTACGCAGTGCATTGTAATACCTCAGATTAGTTTCTATTACTACTATTTTAGAAATTTACTTATAAACATAATACTGGTTTTGCATCCCCCCCTCAGGATCATAGAAACAGTAAAAAAAACTTATCAATATACAATGTAGTTGATTTTTTTGCCCCTTTACCAATTCCTCCTTTTCTGCCCTCCCTTTCCTCCTTCCTACCCCACCATCAACACCATATCTGTTCATTTGTCTTAAGTTGAAGGAATTATTGTGATTGTTGTGTCTTCTTTCCCCCCCCCCCTCAGTTTGTTTGTATATTTATTTATTTTATTAACTCCCACAAATAAGTAAGAACATGTGGTATTTCTCTTTCTGTGCCTGGGTTTATTTCACTTAACATAATTTTCTCTAAGTCTATCCATGTGGCTGTGAATGGTAGTTCATTTGTTTTTTATAGCAAAATAGTATTCCATTGTGTAGATATACCACATTTTCCTTGTCCACTAATCTGATGGTGGGCATTTAGGCTGGTTCCAATTCTTGGCTATTGTGAATAGTGCTGCAATAAACCCTGGAGAACAGGTATCTCTTCAACATGATGATTTCCATTCCTCTGGGTATATTCCCAGCACTGGAATAGCTGGGTCATATGGTAGATCTCTCTGCAATTGTTTGAGGAACCTCCATACCATTTTCCATAGAGGCTGCACCATTTTGCAGTCCCACCAACAGTGTAGGAGGGTTCCTTTTTCTCTTCATCCTCACTAGCATTTGTCATTCTCAGTCTTTGGTTATTAGCCATCCTAACTGGAAAGAGATAGTATCTCAAAGTAGTTTTGATTTTCATTTCCCGAATGCTGAGTGATATTGAGCATTTTTCATGTGTCTATTGGCCACTTGTATATCATCCTTTTAGAAATGCCTATGCAGCTCCTTTGCCCTTTTTTAAAATGGGTTACTTGTTTTTTTGCTGTTGTTTGTGTTCCTTGTATATTCTGGTTATTAACCCTTTGTCGTATGTATATTTTGCAAATAATTTCTCCCACTCTGTCGGTTGTCTTTTTGCTCTGTTAATTGTTTCTTTTGCTGTGCAGAAGCTTTTTAGTTTGATATAATCCTACTTGTTTATTTTTCCTTTGGTTGCCTGTGCTTTTCGGTCATATTCATAAAGTCTGTATCCAACCCTACTTCCTGGAGTTTTTCCTCTATATTTTCTTTAAGGAGTTTGATTGTTTGGGGATGTATATTTAATTCTTTAATCCATTTTGAGTTGACTTTGGTATATGGTGAAAAGTATGGGTCTACTTTCATTCTCCTACATAAAAATGCCCAATTTTCCCAGCACCATTTACTGAAGAGGCAGTCTCACCCCTAGTGTGTAGTCTTGGTGCCTTTGTTGAAGATCAGATGGCTGCAGGTGCATGGGTTGATATTTGGATTCTCTATTCTGTTCCACTGGTATCTATGTTTGTCTTTATGCCACTACCATGCTATTTTTGTTCCTCTAGCTTTGTAGTATAACTTCGGGTAGTGTTATGCCTCCAACTTTATTTTTTTTGCTCAGGATTGCTTTGGCTATTCATGGTCTTTTGTTCTTCCCTATGAATGTTTGGATTTTTTTTTCCAATTCTGAGGAAAATGTCATTGGAATTTTGATGGGGATTGCAATGAATATGTAGATCATTTTGGGTAGTATGGACATTTTCACAATGCTAATTCTTCCAATCCAAGAGTATGGGATATCTTCCCATCTTCTTGTGTCTTCTTTAATTTTTCTCAACAGTGGTTTGTAGTTCTCATCGTAGAGATTTTTGTGCCCTTCGTTAAATTTAGTCCTAGGTATTTTATTTTTTTGGTGGCTATTGTAAATGGGCTAGCTTTCTTGATTCCTTTTTCTGATACTTCATTGTTGGAGTATAGAAATGCTACTGATTTTTGCATGTTGATTTTGTATTCTGCAACTTTGCTGAAGTCATTTATTAACTTTAAAAGTTTTTTTGTAGAGTTTTTAGGCTGTTCTATATATAGGATCATAGCATCTGCAAAGAGGGACAGTATGACTTCATCTTTTCCAATCCGGATGCCCTTTATTTCCTTCTCTTCCCTGATTGCTCTGGCTAGTACTTCCAGCACTATGTTAAATAGGAGTGGTAAGAGTGGGCATCCTTGTCTTGTTCCTGTTCTTAAGAGAAAAGCTTTCAACATTTCCCCATTCAGGATGATACTGGCAGTGGGTTTGACATATATGGCATTAATTGTGTTGAAATACTTTCCTTCTAAACCAATTTACAGAGTCTATCATGAATGAATGTTGAATTCTGTCAAATGCTTTTTCAGCATCTATAGAGATGATCATATGGTTTTTGTCTCTGATTTTGTTGATGTGGTGTATCACATTTATTGATTTGCATATGGTGGACCAACTTTGCATCCCTGGGATGAATCCTCCTTCATCATGGTGTATAATTTTATGTATGTGTTGCTGTATTCTATTAGCTAGTATTTTATTGAGGATTCTTACATCTATATTCATCAAAGATATTGGCCTGTACTTTGCTTTTTTTTTTTTTCTTGTTGTATCTTTGTCTGCTTTTTGTATAAGGATGATGTTTGCCTCAGAATGAATTTGGGAGAATGGACTCTATTTCAATTTTTTGGAAAAGTCTGTAGAGAATTGGGTTAATTCTTTGAAGATTTGGTAGAATTCTGCAGTGAAGCCATCTATCCTGACTTTTCTTTGTTGGGCGACTGCTTCAATCCTTTGATTGTTATTGGTCTGTTCAGATTTTCTCTGTCTTGGTAGTTTGTGTGTGTCCAGAAATTTATCCATTTCCTCCAGATTTTCAAATTTGGTGGTATATAGTTGTTTATAATAGTCTCTAATGTTCCTTGTACTTCTGAGGTATTGGTTGTAATATTACCTTTTTCATTTCTAGTTTCTGTTGTGTATTCTCTCTTCTTTTTTTAGCTAGCCTTGCTAATTGTTTGTCGATTTTATTTATCTTCTCAAAAAAATACAACTTTTTGTTTCATTGATCTTTTGTACTGTTTTTCGGGTTTTGTTTCATTTAGTTCTGCTCTGATTTTAATTATTTCTTTCCATCTACTAGCTTTGGGTTTGGATTGTTTTAGTTCTTTAAGGTAAAGTGTTAAGTTGTTTATTTCCCATCTTTCCATTCTTCTGAAGCATTTGATGTGATAAATTTCCCCCTTAATACTGCTTTTGCAGTATCCCACAGGTTTTGGTATGATGTGTCATTATTTTCAATAAAGTTTTTGATTTCCTATTTAATTTCTTCTTGGACCCACATGTCATTAAGTAGAATGTTGTTTAATTTCCATAGTTTCCAGAGTTTCATTTGTTATTGATTTCTAGTTTTAATCCATTGTGGTCTGAAAAAATACATGGGATAATTCCAATTTTTTTGAATTTATTGAGGCTTGATTCATGACCTAACATATGGTCTACCCTGGAGAATGTTCCATGTGCTGATGAGAAGAATGAATATTGAGGCTGTTGGATGAAATGTTCTGTAGATTTCTGCCAAGCCCAATTGGTCTAGAGTGTTGTTTAGATCTTGTGTTTCTCAGTTGAGTTTTTGCCTAAATGATCTGTCCAATGTGAGAGTGCAGTGTTCAGGTCCCCTACTAGTATGATATTAGTGTCTATCTCTTTCTTTAGGTCTAATAGTGCTTGCTTTATAAGTCTGGCTGCTCTGATGTTGGCTGCCTATGTATTTATGATTGTTATGTCTTCTTGTTGGTTAGATCCTTTTATCATTATATAGTGGCCTTGTTCATCTTTTTTCATATTTTTTTTTCTTTAAAGTCTATTTTATCTGATATAAGAATAGTTACTCCAGCTCATTTTTCAGTTCTATATGCTTGGTATATCTTTTTTCATCCTTTCACTCTTAGTCTGTGTCTTTACAGGTGAGGAGTCTCTTGAAGGCAGCATATTGTTGGATCGATCTTTTTAATCGAGCCAGTCAGTCTGTATCCTTTGAGTGGGAAATTCAAACCTTTTACATTAAGAGTTATTACTGAAAGGTGTTGATTTACTCCTGGCATTTTGATTTTTGTTTGGATGTTTTAAATATCTTTTGTTCCTTTCTTTCTGATTTACTGTTTGCCGGTTTTTTGGGATGGTAGATAAAACTTTTTTTTCCTCTTTATTGTTAGCATTTTTATTTTACCGGTGGGTTTTGTTCTTTCTTGAGTATTCATGGTAGTGATTGTTGTTTTTCATATACCAGATCCAGTACTCCCTTGAGAATTTCTTGTAAGGTTGGCTGTGTGATAGCAAACTCCTGCAGTTTTTGTTTGTCTGCAAAATATACTATTTGTCCTTCATTTTGAAAGGAGAGCCTTGCTGGGTAAAGTATTCTTGGCTGGCAATTTTTGTCTTTTAGTATTTTGAATATATCATCCCATTCTCTTCTGGCTTTTAAGGTTTCTGGTGAAAAATCTGATGTTAGTCTAATAGGAGCTCCCTTATAGGCGACTTGATGCTACTCTCCTGTAGCTTTTAAGATTCTCTCCTTGTCTTTGAGCTTTGCCAGTTTGATTATAATGTGTCTTGGAGAGGACCTTTTTGGGTTGAATATGTTTGGCGATCTTTGGGCCTCCTGAATCTGAAGACCTGTATCTCTCCCTATACCTGGGTATTTTTCTGCTATTATTTAAGCTTTAATATATTTGCTAAGTTCAATTAATTTTTTAAATTTAATTTGTGTTTTAAATATTTTGTTTTGTTTTTATTGATTAAGAATATTCATGGGGTACAAAGCAAATTGTCACCACTCATCTCTTAAGATATGATGGCTAGATCCATACGGGCAGCATGTCCATTACCACAAATTGTGATTATACCCTGTGTCCCCCACCCAATTATTCCCTCAATAATCCCCAACCTCCCTCCCCATTCCCCTTTTCCCACTCCACTCCACTTTGTATCCCCAGGTATGTTCTCTCCCTCTGCAAGTCCAATGCACCACTATGGCCTTTCTTTCCATTCTTCTTTATCTCTTAGCTCCTACTTATGAGAGAGTACATACAGTATTTATCCCTCTGTGCTTTGCTTACTTCACTTAAGCTCATCCATGTTGTTGCAAATGGTAAAATTTCATTCTTTTTTATGGCAGACTAGTATTTGATGGTGTATATATACCAGTTTCCTTATCCAATCATCCATTGATGGACATTTAGGTTGGACTGTAAATTAGTTCCACCACTATGGAAAACAGTATGGAGGTTTCTCAAACAACTAAAGATAGATCCTCCATATGATCTAGCAATACCACTTCTGGGTATATACCCAAAGGAATGGAGATGATCGTGTCGAAGGTGTACCTGCACTCCCATCTTCATTGCAGCTCTGTTCACAATAGCCAAGATATGGAAGCTACATTCAATTTAGGAGAAAAATGAAAATACCAGTGTACCTCTTTCCCTTTTCAGTTCTCCATGTGAAAGTCTTTTTCCTAATTTTATTCTATTTTATTAATATTATTTTTTACATTCTATGAGGTTGTTGCAGAGCAGTTGGGAGGAAGAGGGAGAGTTCGGGAAAGAGGAAGGAAATGTGATGAAAGGAGGAACGGCAGGATTGAGGCCTGTGGCACCCCCCTCAATCCCACAGGGGAGACCAGGGTGCTTCCAGTGTTGGGTTGGTCATGGCTGGGCTGGGTACAGATGTCAGGGGTGTGTGGCAAAAGCCCTGGCCTCCCACCACCCCAGCTCGGGTACCCCAGGCCCTTCTTGCTGTGGCTCGGAGGTCGTCGCTGGGCTGGTTACTCATGTTGGCAGAGGCATGAACAAGGCCCAAGGTCCCCCACTGCCTCAGCTTGGGAGAGCCCAGGGTGCTTCCTCCGGCAGCTCAGTGATTGTTCCTTGGTTGGTTGCTCATGTGGGGGAGTGTGACCAAGGTCCTCAGCCCCCCATCACCCCAGCTTGGAAGAGCCAGGGCAATTCCTGCGGTGGCTCAGTGGTCGTTGGTGGGCTGGTTGCTCGTGTTGCGAGGGTGTGACTGAGACCCTCGGCCCCCCACTGCCTCAGCTTGGGAGTGCCCAGGGTGCTTCCTGCAGCAGCTTGGTGGTCATTGCTGGGGTGGTTGTGCTTGTTGGGGTGGTGTGGGCAAGGCCCAAGGCCCCACCCTTGGGACTGGTTGCAGGTGTCGGGGGGCATGGCTGAGGCCCACAGCCCTCTCCCCTTTCTGGCTTGGTAGTCCAAGGGATTTCCAGTCCTTCTAGGTGTTATAGTTGTTCTTTGGTGAAATGAGAACTTTACTAGTGAATCTCAAACTTTGTCTGTTGTTGTGGGTACTTTGTTTTATCTTTCAGTTCTGTGTTGGATTATTTGCTGTTCCCACCACTTAAACTCTGCGCTGGAACTAATTTGTTGTCCTTTGCTTACTTCTAAAATGGGGGAACTTCCTGTGAGGACCAGTACTTGAGCTCTGTGGTTGAGCTAAATTGCTGCTTTGCTGATGGTTCCCTAGGGAAGGCTTTTTGTGCAGCTCAGGTTTTAATGGTTGACTTTATAGGTACTTCTAGTGAAATCCGGTGCACCTGGGTTATGTAGAAACGCTGGTCTGGGCCTGAGTCTTTTCATCAAACTGCACCCCACGCAATTCTATATTCCTGACCAGTCTCCTCTGAGTGGTTCTACACTGATTGCGGGGGGCAGATCAGCTGTCCTTTCTATGCCCCAGTGTTCACCTGGTGGGCCCGGCTCCCCCACCACCCGTGCTCCAAACACTTCCCATGGGACAGGCCATGCTTCAGTCCCTTGCGATGACTCACCGGCTTCTGAGTGGCTCCTTTTTTTCAGTTGTTGTGGCTCCTTGCTCCCATTTTGGTCCATGGGAACCCTATTAATGGTATTGCTGGCCTGGGGGACACCAAAGACCCCTTCTCCCCTGCTGCCTCCAAGCAACTTCATCTGAAAAGCACAGCTGTGTCTTTTGCCAGCTCCTGTTTTGTGCACTCAACAGCTCCAGCCTGGAAGCGGCCGGGATTTGAAATGGTCAGAGGGACTTTTTCTTTCTCTCATCATGGCTTCTCCCACCTTCATGCATTCTGTAGGTCTCTCCTCCTCTTCCCCTGAGCTCTAACAGCCCCAACTTGGCTGTCATTGCTTTTTTATAGTTGTAAATTAGCTGAGTTGTGGAAGACAGTGATGCTGGGGACCGCCTATTCTGCCCTCTTGACCAGAAGTCGTCTCCATCTGAACTCTTAGCTATGTCACTGAGTTGACCATTACGTTTCTTCCATGTTACATTTTCAACTCAGTCTTTTGAAAAAATGAGTGGGGTGCAAGTTTTCCCAAAAGGAAAATATCCTACATGTCATAACATAAGTGAACAGGAAATAGAAATTCTTTAACACAATGAACAGTTATTAGCAGAAATAATTTAAACTCTCTAGTAAGGCATATCTGCAAAAATCAAAGTTTTACTAACTCCTAAAGAGCTACACACATCAAAGGACTTCTTTCAGGTTGCTTCTTGACAATACTACTTTATAAATAAGGCTGTTCATGCTGAAATAATGACAAGAGGGAAAAGGTTCTTTCTGAAAATGGTAACATGCTATTCTCGGTTGCTGTATAGAAGGTACACTGTGAAGTACATCTTCAGAGCAAAAAGTTCTTACCAGAAAAGTAGCTCTCTCAAACAGAAGTACTTCATCAGCCTCGATAATTTCAGCAAAATTCCTTAGGTTCATTTCTAGTTGCTGAACATTGGGAATCAGCTGATAAACAATGCTGGACCAAGCCTAGCAGAACAGAAACACAGTGTAATATTACTAGCAGATAAAACTGTCAGTTCCAGATCAGATCTGTGAAATGAGTAAATACACTATAACATATAGTCAGCAAAATATGATTATTGAGTCCCAAACACTGGCATTAAATATAACACAAATTAAATGAGAAAATGAAGCTAATATTTGATTTTCATCCTTGAGTTGAATTTTCAGTTTAAACATTTTTGTAAAATGCTAAACTTCTTTCCATTGATAATTAAAAGTAAACAAATAATTTAACACATCATGTTGCATTAGGAAAAAAATTGAAAAATATGATATACTGTGCTAAAAAGCTTCTAATCCAGCCATTCAACAAATATTTAAGTCCAACAGTGTAGACTGCTCTAAAGATTAGAACCTAATAATGCTATATTTAATATACACCCAAGAACCAATATCACGAAAATAGTAGAGCTACACAGATAAATGATCCTTCCCCTCAATAAAATAATACACCATTACAAGAGAAATTAGTGGCATTATCATTCCCAAAGGTTTGTTGTCAGCTGTATAAATTATTGATCCAACTGAATTAAAAATGGTTCACTGTGTGTCTGCCTAAAACTGAGAGTCATCCAGAGGAGCATGACTAATATAAGCAGTTGAAATAAATCACACCCTCTCTCTATTTTCTTAAGGCTCCTTTGTTTTTATTTCCATTATAATATTTCCTTTACTTTCACTCCAATTTGTCTGGTTAGGTGTACTTTGTTCTTCTCTTCCCTATTAGAGAGTAGGAACTTGGTCTTAGTCATTTGAATATCCAACAGCATCAAGCAGGCATGCAATGAGTACTTGTTGACTAAAACTTAATATTGTATAAAAATTTAAGAATATTGTATAAAAATTAAATTAATATAATATTGTATAAAAATATGCAACATTGATAAAAAGGATAGTAGTGCGATGTCTGTGTTCCAATTAGTTTTATTACTTAGGTGTGGAGGTTCAGGTTCCAAGTTCCCAGGTTGGTGTTAATGTCACTGCTGAATTTATCTTGGAGAAGGCACTAAAGCTAACCACAGCAGAGACACTGTCACTCACAGCAGTGTTATGATTAGCCAATTGTCTTTGGTCATGTTATATATTGCCATCCTTCACATAGCAGTTGGGTCTTATCAGTGTATCGTATCCATCCTTATTTACGGTTACCTGTTCTATGGGAATAAGGCTTTGAGAGAAATTTAGCCCATATTTTATCTAGAAAAGTATTTCCTGTACAGGTATCTCAAAATGACCTGTTATTAGAGTTAGGCTGGGTCAACATAATATTGGGGGAAAAAATGAATTAGTTAAAAAAAAATGGCTATTTTTAAAGTCAATGGTTTTTCTCCTCAGTAAGTCAGGTTTCTGTGCTTCTGGCTGTATATACCCGTCAGATGCAGTTGATACTGAGGCTCTAGCTAACAGTGACAGTGAAGGATGCTTTCCCATCCAGAGTTAGATGTGGCAATGGATACCAGAAGCAGTCTGAAGGAAGGTCTGACCACAGGAAGACCCAAAAAGAGCCAATCCTTTAAATCACTAGGTCAGTAGGAGAAAGGGAGGAAGCAGGATAAGGAGCCTATGTGCCAATAAGGTAATTTCAGCTTCATTCATAAAACAACTATTGTTGTAAACTTTACAATTACTGCAAGCAGTGTAGTGTCTGTTCCAGCAATGGGAACAATCCTTCTGGTTGAAACAACACTGGTCTCCAGTTTGGTGTGAAAGTTGAAGCTACCATAACCTAAGCATAACATATCTCATTCTAAGACTCCTTTCTCCAATTTCTCCCCTAAATATTTTTCTTCTATTTACATCCAATCTTAAGCAGACTAACTCATATCATGTAGAGGTACCTGAATACTAGACACAACTCCAATCAGCATTGAAACCATGACAGGTCAAAATGAATGATGGCCAGTAAGTGAAACCTCTGATATGACAAAGATCAGTATCAAATTAGTCATGACCAAACTGGCTAATTCAGGGTGATTTGGTAGCTATGTTGACCCAATCTAAGATCAAAACCAAAACCTCTGGGCCGGCCCCATGGCGCACTCGGGAGAGTGCGGCACTGGGAGCTCAGCGACGCTCCCACCGCGGGTTCGGATCCTATATAGGAATGGCAGGTGCGCTCACTGGCTGAGCGCAGTGTGAGCGACACCACACCAAGGGTTGCAATCCCCTTACTGGTCGCGAAAAAGACAAAAAAAAAAAAAACCCAAACCTCTTAATGTTAAGTTTGATATTCTTCGATTTATTGCAGATTATTTCTTTTTTTAGTACAATCCAATCTAGATGGCTATCAAATAGCTTAAACTCTTTTAGTTTTGTTAATATCCTTCTAGCTTTTTATCACACTCTTAAAATGAGCAAACTCTGGGAAACATACACACCTTATAGAGAGTTTCATCCCAGATAGATGTTCGGAAACAAGAACATTCCAGTGGGCGAGACAAACGCCTCAGATCTTCTTCTCGCTCTTTAAAAATCTGAATTAAGAAGTCCAACATACTTATCAGCATATAACAGTTCTCATCTTTCAATGCAAAATCTAAGATGCAATTATTTCAGCATATTTTAATCAGGAGCTTTTGCTCCTTCTTAAGAGGAATTTTGAGTATGTACATTATTTCACAAACTAAGATGGCAGACTTTATTTCAGGTCAGGTCTAAAAGTACAAATGGTTACTAGAATTCTTCAGGCCAATGCTGTTTGTGCTGCACACTTACTGAGAGCACTATGTTAGAAAATAAACTTTAACATACAGAGGAGTCTTGATAAAATATATTTAACATTCCAAATCACCAAATCTGGGTCATTTTAAGATAGCTATACCCATATCAAGAGGTAAATCAAAATATTTTAACCTTTGTATATATCTTTCTCTCTCACACACATATACATACATTCATATACATTATTTACATATGTATTGTATTTACTTGGCTATATAGATATAACCCCCCCCCACACACAAATATATATCCATCTTGGATATGTTTCTATGTGCCTATGCCCACATACACATGGGAAAATATATATTTACACACATACATAATATATACAGATATTTTCCCATGAGTGGGCAGACTGGTGGTGCACATGTGTGTACACACTGCAATTAATTTGGATCAACTTGTTAAGGCCAAGGTACACAGACATTTGATCTGGATGTTGCTGTGAAGGTAATTCTTAAATGAGGTTAACATTTGAATAAACAGACTTTGAGTAAAGCAAATTACCCTCTATAATGTGAGTGGGCCTCTAATCCTATCAGTTGAAGGCCTTAAGAGAAAAAGATTGACATTCCCAAGAAAGAACAAATTCTGCCTCAAGGCTGTCATCTGACTTGAACTGCAACATCAGCTCTTCCACGAGTGTCCAGTCTGTTGGCCTGCCCTGCAGATTTCAGACCTGCCAGCCTCCACAATTGGCTGAGCCAACTCCCTAAAGTAAATCAGTCTCTCTCTTTCTCTCTCCCTCCCTCCCTCTTTCCGTTTCTTCCTCTCTCCCTCTTTCCCCCTCCCTCTCTTTCTCTCTCTACATGCATATGTATGTGTATATATATAAAAATATATATGTACATTCACACATTCTATTTGTTCTGTTACTCTGGAAAACCCTGACTAATACAGACTTTGGTACTGAGATTGGTTCTAGAGGAGAATATTAAGTATGAGTTTTCCAAATTGGTTCTCTAATCTGATTAGATATAAAGGTGCTAATGACTCTATTTTTAGTAGAAAAGAGAACAGTGATAGTCCACGGTATGACATGGCAACAGAGATACACAAAATAGCACCACTAGGTACTCCTAATCAAATACTTATAAGAGGCAAGGTTCTGTGTGACCACATACATAACTTTGAACATTTTTATCAAAATGATGAATATAATAAGATTGGCTGGCTAATCCTAACTGTGCTGTACAAAGTGGGGAAAGAAAAGGATGAGTTCAGAAATCTGAATTCCCAGTTCAAGCACCATATAAATGACCTGAAAGTTTCTATGTCTGTCCTGAAAGAAACCCTTATATCCTATAGCTGCAGAGCTGAGATTGCTGAAAACCAAACTCAAATCTCACCCTGTGAGTAGATGAATTACAATGCAAATTGAATTCCCATCCTCAAAAGGGTGTCTGCTATTAAAGTGAGGGCACTGACTGGGAAGGAATAGGATTCTGAAAATTGGAATGGGGTCATATGAGAAGATCCTGATGAAGCTGGATATACTGAACCTTAAATTCTAATGAGTCTTCTTTGCCAGAGGAATCAGCCACTCTGTCCCTGAGTAAACTCTGACGGCCTCTCCTGAGGTCGCTGCTTTGCAAGACACTACTGATTCACCTCTACCACGCTGCTTTGCTTCTAGACCTGTAAGTAGACTCAAGTCCTAGCAGGCTCCTAAAGGTGAGGTATAAAGTGTGAACCATGAGGAAGTGTGCTATACTCCAGAAGAACTGCATAATTTTTCCAACTTACATAGATAAAAATTGGGGGAATATAAGTGGGAATGGATATTAAGGGTGTGGGATAATGGTGGAAGGAACATAAAGTTGGATTAGGCTAAATTTATTGATATGGGTCCACTAAGCAGAGATTCTGTATTTAATGTTGCAGCTCAGGGGTAAGAAAGAACTCTAACAGTTTATTTGGTTGGTTGGCTAAAACATGGACCAAAAGGTGGCTTACACTAAATAAAGTTGAAATGCCAGACCTGACTTGGTAGACTATAGAGGAAGGAATCCAAAGGCCTAGGGAAATTGGTATGTTCAAGTGGATTTGTCATTTAAGACCTACTCACCAACCCTAAGAGGTCCCAGATGACATACCTTTCACCACAACTGAGAAATAAATTTGTGAGAGGGGCCCCAGCTTCCTTCCCTAGCTCTGTGATCACTCTTTTCTGTAGGCTGGAAGTTGCAGTGGGAACTGCTGCCACTGAATTAAGAAACCTAAATGCAATAGGGGTAATCAAACCCTGAAGTGGCAGGAGCCAAGTGGAAACACTTAATAACCAAGAGCAAAGTGGGCATAGTTACAAAGCAGAGTCAAAGCAGCAATCAGAAAAATCTGACTTACACGGACCTATTGCACTGGTTAGTTGATCACAGTGTTTTTAAAACTGAAATATATGGTAAGTCTACTAAATTCTTACTTGATCTGTATAAGTTGAAGAGTTTTGGGTCAAGTGATCAAAAATCTAACTTGAATTGTAAAAACAGAGAGTCATAGCCTCTCAGTCAATATCTAGACTTACACCAGTTTACAGACCCCTGGATGAAAGGGAGGCTGGGTCCCCTTGAAAAGGACCCTGCTGCACTGCCAAAAATTTATAATGTTAATCTTCCTCCCAGCCTCTCCCAGGGGACCTACAGCCTTTTACCAGGGTAACTGTGCATAGGGGAAAAGGAAATAGTCAGACTTTTGGGGGACTAATGGGCAATGGCTCTGAACTGACACTAATTCCAAGAGACCCAAAATGTTACTGTGGTCCACCAGTCAGAGTAGAGGTTTATGGAGGCCAGGTGATCAACAAAGTTCTAGCTCAGGTCTGTCTCACGGTAGGCCCAGAAGGTCCCCCAAATCATCCTGTGGTTATTTCCCCAGTTCCAGAATGCATAATTGCGATAGACATACTCAGCAACTGGCAGAATCCCCACATTGGCTCCCTGAGCAGTGGAGTAAGGGCTAAAAGTCAAGTGAAAGCCATTAGAACTGTCTCTACCTAGGAAAATAGTAAACCAAAAGCAGTATCGCATTTCTGGAAGGACTGCGGAGATTAGTGCCACCATCAAAGACTTGAAAGATGCAGGGCTGGCAATTCCCACCACATCCCCATTCAATTCGCCTATTCAGCTTGTGTAAAAGACAGATGGCTCTTGGACAGTGGATTATCATAAATTTAACCAGGTGGTGACTACAACTGCAGCCTCTGTGGAAGGTGTAGTTTCATTACTTGACCAAATTAACACATCCCCTGGTATCCGTATGCAGCTATTTTTCTGACAAATGCTTTTTTCTCCACCCTTGTCCATAAGGCCCACCAGAAGCAGTTTGCTTCCAGCTGGCAATGCCAGTAATACACTTTCACTGTCCTACCTCAGGGGTATATCAATTCTCTATCCTTATGTCATAATTTAGTTCACAGGGATCTTGATTGTCTCCGCTTCCATAAGACATTACACTGGTCCATAACATTGATGACATTATGCTTATTGGACCTAGTGAGCAAGCAGCAGCAACTACTCTACACTTACTAGTAAGACATTTGCATGTCAGAGAGTGGGAAATAAATCTCCCAAAAATTTAGGGGCCTTCTACCTCAGCAAAATTTCTAGGGATGCAGTGGTGTGGGGAGATACCCTTTCTAAAATGAAGGGTAAGTTGTTATATCTGGCCCCTTCTACAACCAAGAGAAGGTCGGTATGTCTAGGGGGGCCTCTTTGAATTTTTGCAGGCAACATATTCCTCATCTAGCCTGTGTTATTCCAGCCCATTTACCAAGTGACCCCAAAAGCTGCTAGTTTTGAGTGGGGCCCAGAAGAGAGGAAGTCTGTATAACAGGTCCAGTCTGCTGTGCAAGCTGCTCTGCCTCTTGGGTCATATAATCCAGTAGACCTAATGGTGATTCAAGTGTCAGTGGCAGATAGAGATGTTGTTTGGAGTCTTTGGCAGGCCCTCATAGGTACATCGCAGTGCATATCTTTAGGATATTGAAGCAAAGCCCTGCCATTCTCCATAGATAGCTACACTCCTTTTGAAAAAAAGCTCGTGGATTGTTACTGGGCCTTAGTACAGACTAAACACTTAAGCATGGGCTACCAAGTTACCATGCGACCTGAGCTGCTTAACTTGAACTGGGTGTTATCTAACCTACCAAGCCATTAAGCCAGGCATGCACTCCATCAACAAATTAAAGTGGTACATATAAGATCAGGCTCAAGCAGGCCTTAAAGAGACAAGTAAGTTACATGAAGAAGTGACCCAAATGCCACTTTTCCCCATTCCTGCTACACTGCCTTCTCTCTCCTAGACTACACCTGTGGCTTCATGGGGAGATTTTAATAATCAAGTGGATAAGATGACCATTCAGCCTCTTTCCTCAGCACACCCTGTCAATACCCAGAGGGTTCATGAACAAAGTGACCATGGTGGCAGGGATGGGGGCTATACATGGACTCGGCAACATGGACTTCCACTTACCAAGGCTGTCCTGGCCATGGTCATGGCTGAGTGCCCAATCTGCCAGCAGCAAAGACCAACACTGAGTCCTGAGTATGGCGCCGTTCCCTAGGGTGATCAGCCAGCTACCTGGTGGCAAGTTGATTACACTGAACCACTTCCATCATGGAAGGGGCAGCGTTTTGTTCTTTCTGGATTAGACGCTTACTCTAAACAAGGATTTGCCTGCCCTGCATATAATGGTTCTGTCAAAACTACCATCTATGGACTTACAGAATCCTTTGTACATCATCGTGCTATTCCACACAGTATTGCTTCTGATTAAGGAACTCACTTCATAGCAAATTAAGTGAAGCAACGGACCCAAGCTCAGGAATTCACTTGTCTTACCATGTTCCCTACCATCCCGAAGCAGCTGGCTTGACAGAATGGTGAAATATCCTTTTAAAGGCTCAGTGACAGTGCCAGTTAAGTGGCAATACCTTGCAGGGCTGGGGAAGGTTCTTTAAAAGGCTCTATATCCTTTGAATAACCATCCAACATAGGGTACTTTTTCTTCCATAGTGAGGATTCATGGGTCCATGAATCAAGGGGTGGAAATGGGAGTGGCACCACTCACCATTACCCTTAGCGATCTACTAGCAAAGTTATTGTTCCTTGTTTCTGTGACCTTATGCTCTGCTGGCCTAGAGGTCTCAGTTCTAAAGGCAGAAATGCATACACCAGGAGACAACAATGATTCCATTGAACTGGAAGTTAAGACTGCCACTAGGCCACTTTGGGCTCTTCATGCCTTTAAATCAGCAGGCAAAGAAGGGAGTTACCGTGCTGGCTAGGGTGACTGATACTGATTATCAAGGGGATATTGGACTAGTGCTTCTCAATGGACTTAAGGAAGAGTATGTCTGGAATATAGATCTCTTAGGGCATCTTGTAGGAATACCATGTGCGGTGAATGGAAAACTACAACAACCCAATTCAGGCAAGTCTACTAATGGCTCTGACCATTAGATCTACTCATCGTCTTTGCATTATCCCACCAAGTAAAAAACTACAACTAGCTGTGGTACTTGCTCTGGACAAAGGGAATCTGGAACTGAAGAAAGTAATTATGAATATCAGCTACAATCATGTTACCAATTATACAAACAAGAACTGTAATTGTTATGAGTAATTTTTCCTTATTTTGTCATGAATATGCATATATGTGTATGTATTAAGCAAATGCCTTTTTCTTCCCTCTCTTATTCCTTTATCATAAACATAAGATTTATAGACTTTATATCAGAATATTTAAGTATTGTAAACTTTATACTGTAACATTTAAGGTATAGGATAGCAAGGAGAAGAGTAAACATTACCTGAGGACTTTGCATCCTCTTCTGCGGAAAGAGTTAGCACATTTTTGGTTGTAATTAAGTGGAAGTATGACCTTGCTATTGTCTTCATTTGGAGATTAAGTATCGTTTCAGGAGATGTGCATGAATGCCAAGATGACAAGGGGTGGACTATAACGGTTAGTTTTACGTGTTAACTTGGCCAGGCCACAGTACCCAGACATCTGGTCAAACAGCAGTCTAGATGTCACTGTGAAGGTATTTTCCAGATGAGATTAACATTTAAATCATAGGCTTTGGGTAAAGCAAATTACTGTTCATAATGTGGGTGAGCCTCATCTAATCAGCCCCAGGAAGAAGGAATTCTCCCTCCAGACTACCTTCTGCCTTGAGCTGCAACATCAACTCTTTTTGGGGTCTCCAGACTGTCTGCCTGCCCTCCAGACTTTAGACTTGCCAGCCTCCACAATCAGTTCAGCCTATTCCTTAAAATAAATACCCACCTCCCCTCTCTGTGTTCTTTCTGTCTTTCTGTACACATACACACAACCATACTGTCTCTCCTTACCACAGCTATTACCAAAAATTCCTTTAGTTCAATAAAGAATATCTTTAGACTCTTATACTTAATCCAAAGAGAACTGTATTCTTCTACATCAACAACATATTCTAAAACTGTTTTCCTTAGCTCTACCCTTGGAAATAGGGGAGAATCTTCTATTTCAACTTAGACCATAAAATCTAATCCTCTTATTTTATACTGAGCAAACTGAAGCCAGACTGTGTTTGTGACTTGCCAGTCCTGGAGTCTCAAAGCTAGGTAGGAGTTTACCCATTCTACTGTGCCTTTTTTGTAATGGGCTCTTGGTCCTGCTCTGGGCTATTTCAGTTTGTAGATAGCTATCTATATTTATTTTTTTGTGGAGGGGATGAAGGTTGGTATCTCCTACTCTACCATCTTGGTGACATCACCCCATACTGTGTCTTCTCTGGTTTAAACTTGTGTGTACTAATTCCCATGGCAGAAAAGAAAAGAAATATACCATGTCAGTACAATTATGAAGGAACTGGCATAGTGCCTAACATAGTGTGGTTCGCACTTGAACTGGTATATATCAGTTTCCTAAGTCAATCTAGTGACAGCAGCAAGCTTTCTTCATCTCACTCCTGATGGGTCTTCTAGCCTTGACAGTATCTCCCTGCTCTGAAGGATAGTAAAACAGGGGAAGCAAACCTATTTAAAAAATAAATAAAGGCTCCTTAGTGATGTCACATTGTGATTCCTTACTTAATTATAAAGATTATTAGCTATATGAATATTGTCTTTTCTGTACCATGGAAAATGTGTTTAAGAGTATTTTTTAAACAAATGACAGAACTTTATTCTGAAAGTTTATGCTAAGATTTTTTTTTCCTAAAAAACGAATGGTAAAATATTACCCATACCTCTACAAAAGAACTTTGCAAAGCATATTAATCATTTGGTGCAGCATCTTTTCTGTTTCTTACCAGGTCCCGTTGATCCTCCTGTACCAGATCCATTTTGTGTACCAAGCAAAAGATTTTGGCATCTGGAGAGTTCTGCAGAATGGCCTCCAAGCATGACTGGTAATAGTGCATGTCCTTTTCCAGTTCACGGCTCTCCACATCAAAGACATAAATCAGAACCTCCACATTTCGAAATATGTTGTCCCGTTGGCTAGTGAAATAATTTTCCATGAAGGTGTCTTGTCTGGTAGGAAAAAAAAAAATCTAGATAGTAAGCAAGTCCTCAGTTCAATCACTCCTGGTTATAATCTACTTTCATTGGGTTGATCAATGATAAAGATAATCTTAAGCCTTTGATTTAAAGGGCAAATAATAGAAAATAGGTCTGACCTTACATTCTTACCTCTTAAGCCCCAACTTGCACCACCTTCTGCTCCTCTCCTAAACACACTGACCTTCACTTAGTTTATCAAGTGGGCCATGATTTATCTACCATGGAGCCTTTACACATGCTGTTCATTCTGTCTCAGATGCTATCCACCTGCCTCTTCATCTAACTCCTGCTTATCTCTTCAGGTTTTAGTTCAATCCATAGTTCCTCACAGAAATGACCCCTGACCTCCCTGACTTTAACCAATCCACTCACCATAGGCTGTTATACCAATACATTCCTCTTATTTCCAACACTTACTACAAATGTGATATTACAGTTACTTGTGTGAGTTTTTATTTGATGGTATTCACTTCTCTAGAGAGCAAGTTCCATGAAGGCATGGACCATCTGCTACTGTTCCATATCGTTTCCCAGGTTCTAACGAAGTATTAGGTGCTCAATGAACACTTGCTGAATGAATAACTCAATAGTCAAAAACTCTAAACTATGTGAAAATGACTCCAATGATAACTTTTTAGCAGAATGTTGCTCTTTGCTCATTAGGCTGTGTGATGCTTTCCAAGAAGTTCTCAATTACCAGCTGGCCAGCAGAAAACAGCAGCATTGTATAGTGGGGAAAAGAAATCATGAATCTAGGTTCTAGTCCTATACTTTGCTATTAATTAGCTATGTGACTTTAGGAGAATCATAATCTCCCTGGACCTCAGCTGCCTTATATATAAAAATGAAAATCATACCTTAGTGCATGAAAGCAAGGGACTTGAACTAATCTCTTGACATAGATTAGAGAATTGGAAGCAATGAAAATGAGAAAGGTTTTGTATGTAGAGAGATGCTAGGGTGGTAAATGATCCATCTACTAGCTGGAATGGAGTCATTTTCTTATAGAATAGTTGGCTGTTAAGTTATTCTTTCAACAAATATTCATTGAGCACCTACTCTATGGCTGCCTCTGTGCTAGGAGCTGAGAAACACTGAGCTAACAATATCTATTTGTTTTGTGAGGCATTTTGTTATGCATTTTTGCATATATTATCTGACTTAATCATCAAAACAACCCTGTGAGTTGGTACCATTATTATCCTTATTGTACAGATGAAGAAACTGACTCAGAGAGTTTAAATGATCTACCCAAGATAATACAGCTAAAAGAGCTGAGATACAAAACCCCATCAAACTCCAGAGCCTATGCTCCTAACCACTGTGCACTATACACTGCTGCTTCAGCAAAGAGATGAAAGTGGCCATAGGGTAGGGAGCAACATCATCAGCATACAAGCACAGTGAGTGTGCATTTGTGATGGGTTACTTGGTAACCCATTTACTTGGTAAATGCCTTGGTAATGAGAAGAAGAACTGTGTCTTACTCTTCCAACAGTGGGTAACTCAGCTACAGAATATGCACTCAAAGTCTGATCTACAGTGCCGAGACTGCCTGGAGATAATTACTAAAACAACAAAGAATAAGTGATATAACATGACAGGTAAGAGGTTAGCACTGGTGTCAGGCCACCTGAGACAAAGCTAATTTATTCCCCTGCACATGAGGGGATAATCTATCCCATACTACAGATACCAAGATGGAGTTTGTGTCAGTGCTACTTAAACTTGTTATATTCAGCAGACATTTCGCAATTACGTAAAAGTCAGGGATCTTTATTTAATCAAGCACCAATTTTGAAGTAATTTCTATCCAATGTATCTATTACAAATGATAGTTACTCTAGGTGTATCCTCTAAGCTAATTATAGCACAAGCCGTGATTACTGCCACCAGCTTCACAAAGCCTAAGCAGATGGTACTTACCCACCACAATCCCACAGGTTCAATACCAGGTTTCCCAGAAATCGAACATGAGAATGTTCTACATCAACTGGAAGACAAATATGACAGATCTAGTAATTGTAGCACGCAAGGTGAGATTCAAAATAAGTAAAGCACTAACCCATGGAATTTAGAAGGACCAAAGTGGAGTGAAATGCTCAAAGCCACAACAAGGTGATTTTCAGCTTAGTAGTGTGGTTTAGTGGCAAGCTGGGCACCTAAACTACCCTGAGCTATAGAACTGGCTCTCAGGTAAGTCATTTTACTTTTTAGTAGTTTAGTACTTAGAGCAGAAACAATCTCCAATTACAATACTAATGTTAAAATTTCAACATGTAAGACAGAGACACAGACCATTTAATAGATCTTCCCTGTCCCACTTGCCCTCATCAACTACTCCCCACACACACAAAAAAATAAAAAATAAAAAACAATAACAAAAACCAAACACAAAACACAAAACAGACATAACCAAACTAACTCCTGCTATTGATTTCCTTTTCAGTTAATGACCCTACCTTTTTCCCATTTTCGACTCTTATGCACATTCAATTCATTGCTAGTTCTTTGTAATCATTCTCAATTCCAATCCTCATTTTACAACCCACCACTAACATTAAGGAAGGCCCTTATCATCTCACACTTACACTACAACTGACTTCCCACCAAAAAGCCTTACCCACTTTACTTCATGCTATGGGCTACTCCCAGACTCATCTTCTTAATACTACTTTGAACATGTCACTCCCCATTCAAACCACTTTCAATGGCTCCTTCAAGCCTAGAGGGGGGCATTCAAGGTCCTTTACGATTTGGCTTCCAATCTACCTATTCATTCCCCAATGATTCATATTAATAAAGCCTTTCACTCCAATCCAATTTGGTTTATTCACAGTCCTCCCAAACCCCACTACCTCCCCAACCCCCAATATACCTTATATCAGAGGTCGCAAACTTGCTAATAGGGCCCGGGCCAGTAAATGTATACAAGCAAAGTTGGCCACACATGGAGAGTAAACACCCACCCAATGCAATGGTGGAGTGGGTGGCACTTACTCAGCTCTTGCTCATTTGCCATGCAGAAACATTGGCTTGGGGTGATCAGATCTTTAAATTTTTCAATAACAATGGGAAACCTAGATTTTTATGGAAAATTTTACATGTTAATAACTAATTGCAATTTTTCTAAAACATTGCATGGGCCCAACAAAACACATCTACAGGCCTTATCCAGCATACAGGCTGCCTGTTTGCGACCTCTGCCTTATACTACCACCCCCTACCCCCATACTTCACTTACTCTGACCATCTGCCTGGAAATCCCTCCCCATCGTTTCTTCAAAGTTACATTCATCTTTTAAGACCCAGACTAAATCCCACTTCCTCTAAAAGCCCTACCTAGTTACCCCCACTTACCGTCATCTCTCCCTCTGAATTCATTCAAACATTTATTAAGCATCTACTCTCTGCCAGGCACTAAATTTCCCATGGAGGAATAATGAAAAGTTTTATGCTGAAAATTTCGCAAAGTCTAGCAATTATCATCTATACAATTTACGTGATAATCAATCACACAGTGGTATTTCTTCTATGACTATCTCAAAGCTGTTGCTTAAATTGACCACTATCTAACTTTTGTTCAATTTTACCTTCTTACAAACTATATCATAAGCAGAAAAGCATTAATTAAAAAGCATGGGCTTTGGAGTCAAACAGATCTTAGTTCAAATACCAGCTCTACCTCTCTGTGTGACCTTGAACAAGTCACTTACTCTTTGAATATTAGTTACTTCTTCTATTAAAAAAGAGGGGCAGAGCACTGACCTCACAGGATTATTGTGAGGATTCAATGAGTTATCATACATAAAGTGCCTGGCACATAGTAGGTGCTAAAACTACTTCCCTTCACCCCTTTATTTCCCCCTCCTCGGAAAAGGAATCATATCTTACATGTCTTTGTATTTCCAACAGAGTCTACGAGAGAGTAGGTGCTCAAACTGCTATTAATTTGAAGACTATGTATACGGTCTAGTACTAAAAAAAAATGGAAAGAAGTGCTACTGAGAAAGGGAAAGACAATAACAAAAGAAGTGACAGGATTCAGTGACTGTTCGGATATGGGACACATGGGATTGAAATCTGGTTTCTACTCCCATATCAGAAATTGTTCTCATCATGTGATCAATGACCCCATTACCAAATCCAGTGGACTTTTTAGTCCTTGTCTTACTTTCTGCAGCATGACACTGTTGACTACTCTCTTCTCAAAAAATTCTCTTCTCTTGGTCTCTAATATTATACCTACCACCTCTCTGGCAGATCCTCCCTCACAGGCTCCTATTCTTCTTTCTGTCCCTTAAATGTTGGAGTTCCTCAGGAATCCATCCTTGGCCACCTTCTTGTCTATGTATTCTTCCCCAAGACAAGCTACTCTATTCACATTATTTTATTTACCATTCGGATACTAATAACCATAAATAGGTATTTCTAGTACAGCTCTCACTTCTTCCTTTCTGACTTATATATTGTACATCTCCACCAGAATAAAACGCAAGTATCCCGAACTCAATGAATCCAAATGTAACTCATCATCTGCCTCTTTCTTCCCATAAAATCTATTCCTCATTTCAGTCTTCTCAATCTCAGTGAATTTAACCAGTTGTCTAAGCCAAAACCTAAGTTTCATCCTTCAGTCAACTCATTCCCTCACCATTATTCTCAAATCTACCAGAAAGTCCTGTTGACTCTACCTTTTAAATATATCCCATATCCATGTGCTTCTCACCATATCCACTATCACCACCCTAACCCAAATCAAGTCCCTGTCATCTCTTACCAGGTCTACTAATTTCTTAATTGGTCAGCCTGATTATACCCTTGCCTCCATCCAATCTATTCTTTATATTATAGATATAGCAATCTCTCCAAAATGTAGATTTTTATTTCATTCTTCTTTAAAAACAACAAAAAAATATCTTTCTGTATATGCATGATTGTATACACCCAGAAAAGAAAATGCCAGAAAGATAACCTCAGAACTACTAATGGTGGTTGTCTTTAGGAAGTAGGCCTGAGAGTGAGGGAGAGAATAAACTTTTTACACTTCTGTAACATTTGAATTTTTCACAGTATTACTTTTGTAATTAAAATCAAAAATTAAAAAAAGGAACATATAAATCTGATCATGTTACTTCTCTGTTTAAAACTCTCTAGGGGCTGCCCTCTACCCTCAGTTTAAACTACTTAACTTGGGTTATGAGGTACTTCATGATCTAACCTTCACTTCCTGCTCCCCTCTTTAGTCTCATGTCTCCTATATGGCCCTCTGGCTCTCCCAGTCTTCCTGCCCTGTTGTCATAAGAGCAACTGAAAAGAATCAAGAACAGAGCTTTAGGGAATCATATACACTTATGGGGCAGAAAGAAGAAAATACTATGATAAAGACTTTTTTTTTTTTTTAAAGGGGGATAGGGATGGTTAAAGATAAAGGAAGAAAACCAGGGTAATGGAGCATTGAATAAAAGCCAAGGGAACTGAGAATTTTGAGAAGGTAGGAAATCTTAGAGCTGTCAACAGTGTTTGAGACTAAATTACTTCATAATCATATTTTTATTGACAAGTTTACTATTCCAACAAACACATTTTAACAGCCCCCTAATAAGTTAATAATACCATTCTTTATTCTTACTTCAAATTTCAAAACACAGTAGGCTCTAAGTTTAACAAAATAAAACTGGACATTTTTAAGGAATGACAAACTAGAAACACACTAAAACATTAAAGTCAATGTAATATTTTGAAAGAAGTATTCTTTTAATACTTTTTAAAAAAAATCAGCAACTGCATAAAAAGCAACATCAAGTAAAAAGCAATACACTATATGTATTTTGAACTAGTCTAAGTTTAGCAAAAGAACTCAGACTTTTCTTCAGTAATAACAAACTAGCTAATGATGTTACGCTAAAGCATTAAAGCCAACATAATATTTTTAGGTATACTTTTACCACTTTTAATGAGATACAGTAATTACTAACAAAGTATTATCAATGAAGGTCCCACTTGAGATATCCTTAAAAGCAACAGCTCTGTCCCATTCACAGTGCCTGATACACAAGAAGCACCAGAAAAGTACTTGTTGAATAAATGGCCTGCTTTAATGTACAGGGTTCATATAATTTGCAACATTCTGTTCATAATGATGCTTCTAGATTATATCACAACTATTTTAAGCAGTTTGAATAGTTCTGAAATTTTGGTTGTAGGACTATACACTGAATTCAGTAATAAATCAACTCGCTGATCAGCTAAAAACAGAAACATCAATTGGACTAGAAAAAGGTGTTTAACAAAGACTGCAAAATTTAAAACACAAAGAAAAAGAAGTCTGCCAGAAATTGTTAGAATAGGGTAAACTAGACAGGCTCTAATGAATAGAGCATGAGCACAGATTGACATTCCAGCTTTAATGTTTACTAGCTGAGTGAAATTAACTTCTAAGTTGTACTTTATTCATCTACTAAAATGAAGTTAACATGAGGATGAAAGTAAATAAAACAGCATACAAAAACCTAGCAAACAACAGTTGTTCAATAAACATTAGCTTCCTCTAATCTACTGAAACCATGTGAGTATAAGGCCCAGATATTTAACTTGGAAAAAAGAAAAATTTTTTAATGTATCAAATCAAGAGAGAGAGAAGTTTGGACAAGTAGAGTTCTCAGAGACCAGAGCCACAGATGTCAACTCTAGAGACATGACAAGCCAAAGGATACTGTGCTGACTAAAATTTTTGACCAATGACTTAGATGAAAACTATATGAGATACATAGCAAATGTACAGACTGTACAGAGCTAGGAGGGATAGCTATTATATCAGATGACAGAATAAGTAGCTAAAATGAAAATAGGATCGAGCCCCTTTTCTACAGATAAGGAAACTGAGGCCCAGAGAGAGTGATTTGTCCTGGATCTCACAGTTAACAAACATAGGGTACAGAAAGATGTCATGGGCTAAAACAAACAAAAGTAATAATAGAAATAAGCATTTATTCTTAGGTTCAAAATATTAACTGCACAAGAATCAGAAGGATAAATGTTTTAACAGCAATATATGTGAAAAGGAACAGGGGTTTTTTAGTGTAACTCAGTATAATGAAGTTCGCATCAAAAAAGGAGGGTAGGAGTTAGATTGTGCTAACAATGTAACGCCTAGAAAAAGAGATGTAACAGACCCACTCTGTCTTGATCAGACCACATCTGCACTCAAGTCTCAAAACTTTAAGAAAAATGTAGACAAGTTTGAGCAGATCCTTAAAAATGCTTCAAAACTGAAGAACAGACGGAAGGATTGGAGATGTTTAACTTAAGGAAGACAATATTTGGGAGGCAACAGATGTAGACTAGTGTAGACTATCTGGGATAAATTGAGACAGTGACCATTCTCGATCATTTGTAGAGGCTTAAGAGAACAGAAAAAGAACCAGCTAACAGAAACAAGGGAACTAGGTTTGGGCTCTACCTAAGAAACAGCTTTCTAATCATCAAAGCTGCCCCAATTATGAGTCTACACTACACTCCAAGCACTATAAGAACAGAAATCAGGTTTCTTTCTCCTTTGTATCCTAAGGTCTGGAACATAATGTGTTTCTAAAAGTTTGTCGTTCTTGAAACCAGAGTGAGACACCTTATAGAGCAGTGGGTGACTTGTCCCTAAAAGCATTCAAGATGCTAGAAACCCAGATCAGGTACCTTTGAAGGCCAGCTAGGGAAATGCCTTCCTTACCTAGAAACCAAGGACCAAGGCAGAATCCAGAAATGCTTGGATGCTGCAGAACAAAATGGCATTACAACCCAGAGACAGAAGGGCTCTCCCACTATCCTATATTCACTGTCCTGGCAGCCATGGCAGCCCAGCTAGTCTACACTAACATTCAAACCACAAAGAGCAATAACACATTTCCCAAGTCAGAGCTGAAACTCCAATGAAAACATTCACGTGTTTCCAGGAAGAGAAGTAGCAGAGTAACAACAGATCAGGTTAACCTCCCTATTTCCCACCCTTGCAGTTTACCTTTTAATGAAGATAAGGACTAACTACTGCTTTCAAAAACTCTTAGATTTTGTTATGCTTGTTAATACCTATGAATTTCTCCTTTGTATAATAACAGTTAAAAACGAATACTCTCTCCCCAAAACGAACAAACAAAAGGCTCCCTGTGCTTCTTTAAGAAATAGCAGGATAAACAAGAAGTTGGACAAGGGCATCGCATTTCGTAAGCAAACTAGAAAAAAAAGAACCTCACCAAGAGAGCGAGCAGTAGTAACCAGAATTAGGCCACACCTCTCTGAGGAGAAATGCAAAAAGGAAAAACATGCTCCAAAACAAATCCCTCAACCTCTGCATCCCCAAGTTACTGAAACCAAGTGTGTTATGCAGATTATTAATAGTTAAGATCACCTGACTTTACAATAAGATAAAACATCTTACTTGTTGCACCAAGGCGACGTGTGTCTCTGGCAATATAATTTGCAAAGATAATAGACCTCATACTGGTCTTACCAGACCCACTTTTACCCATCAACAGCACCTAAGGACAAAGTGGGAGAAAAAGAAAGGAAAAAAGTTAGCAATCTAGAGCAAATCAAGTCTACAGGAACCTATTTCTCTCCTGTGTTTGATGTTTTACTGAAGTGACAGTACCAATAACCTGGTGGGGATACTCGTAACTGACTAAACTGTCCCGAACCAACCGTGCATGCAGATACACCTAGAATTAAAGGGGCCAGGCACTTACCTGTCACAGGTCACACATCTTCTTGGCATTAGAATTGCAGTAAATTTGTTATGTTGTTAATATGCACTATTAATATATTCAGAACTAGATTAGAAAAATATCATCTTGAGAGGAAATTAAACCCTGTTCTCTCATAATCTAACGTTTTATGCACTGAACTACCTAGCAGGGGATTTTAGTATAACAGAAAGTTCTTCCTCCTTCTGCTCAAGGTCAGCCTTTCCACCTCTGTCCTTGATCTCATCCCTTCCACTTACCTCAATAACCTTGGTCCATTAATTACTGTCTCTCTTTCTTTTCAAAAGCTTCCCATGGCCTACAGGATCAAGCCCTTAAATTACATATGAGACCCTCACTGATGGAGCCTATCTACTTCTCTGCTCTCATCTCCTGCCCCTCCTGACCTGGAACTTTTAGCATCCAACCACACTGAACTGAACTGCTTGTAGTTCCTTTGATTGCTCCCAGTCCTCTGGGGAGTCCTGCCTCTATGCCTTTATTTCATGCTATGCTACCTTTCCATTCTCTTTTCTTACTTCAGCTTAGTTCCACTCATCCTTCAAGTCTTGGTTCAGTAATCATCTCCTCAAGAAGCTTCTCTGACACAAATGCCTCAGGCTGACTTAGGTGTCTTACCTCTGTCCTTCTATGTCATTGTTATATTATTATAAAGACTGTAATGCATTGCAGTTACTGTTTTTTGGAGCCTGTCTCTCACAAGATTCTGAGCTCCTGAAGAGCAAGAAGAGTCCCCTTTGCATCTCCAGTGTCTAACATATAACAGATACATCAAAAGAATGAGCAAGCTATCAAAACAAAGATACAAAGCAAAAGAGTTTTTAGTAATGAGAATTGTCCAGTGGAAAGGATGGCCTTATGAGGGTAAACAGCCTTCTTGTCAACGTCAATGTTTAATACAGAGAGAAAAACACCTGTCAAAGATGCTATATATTCTTGTACTAGGAGGGAATTGGGTAAAGTGACTTCCAAGAGTCCTTTCAAATCTAAAATTTATGAAATATAGTTCTAATTACCTTGCTTTTCAAATGAAGGGATACATGTTCTACCTTCACTCTCAAGATATTTTATAAAAATTTCTGATTACAAACACAAGAAGTATTAATGAAAATATACTGCACTCAGGCTCGATTTAATCTAGCAATTTAACTATACAGTTACACTTCGCTTAATAACAGGGATACATTCTGAGAAATGCGTCATTAGGTAATTTTGTCATGCGAATATCACAGAGTGGACTTACACAAACTTAGGTGGTATCACCTACTATACACTGAGGCTATATGATATAGCCTATTGCTCCTAGGCTACAAACCTGTACAGCATGATACTTTACTGAATATTGTAGGCAATTGTAATACAATGGTATTTGTGTATATAAAAATATTTAAACATAGAAAAGGTACAGTAAAAACATGGTATTATAATCTTATGGGTCCACTGTTATATATGAGGTCTGTCGTTGACTGAAACATTGTTATGCAGCACATGACGGCATAACTTTATCTCACTAAGGAAATGTCACTGACGAGCTAGTCTAAAGTTGCTACAAGAAAAGCTTGTTTTTGTTCCTTTTTAAAATTTTTAATTAAAAAACAATAATTCTATATATTTAGGGGTTACAATGTGATGTTTTGATATATGTACGCATTGTGGAATGATTAAATCAAGCTAACCTTTGTTCTTAATCATGTAGAAATTTCTGGTATTTTTGGGCATCCTTGCTGATAAACTTTAGACGGGCTCATCAAGAACATTCCCTTAGCAACTGGAGTTTTAGAACTGAATTATTAGATAAAGTTAAAGCTAAATACGGTATTTATTTTGTTTTCTAATAAAAAAGTCTTACCTCAGTTGCTTACAAAAGACTTACCAAGGCTAACTGTGATAGGTACTGACTAAGTACATTACAGCATTCACTCATCTAAACTTCATAACAACCCTATGAGATAGGTAATATTATTACAACCATTTTACAAATGAGGAAACTGAAGCCCCAATAGGTTAAGAAATTTGCTCCAGAGTTGCACTTTTAGAGATTCTGCCTAAATGCCAAGGTGGGGCACAGTACTGTAAGAGCACAAAGGAAAGCGTGTCCAATTCCATCTGGAAAATTCATGTAACATCTCAGAGTGGTAACACTTGAGTTTGGTTAAAAATAAATGCAGGCAGAGGCCTGTGTGGTATGTGTGTATGGCTTGCACGAAGTGCAAATTAATTTGTAAATTTGCAAAAGAACAAATTTTGTATGGCTATGATAGGGTGCATAAGTGTGACAGATGGTTTAGTCAGAAACAGATTTTTAAAGGGCATCCTATGCCATGCAGTCATCTGGATTTTATTCCATGGAAGTTACTAAAAGTTCTTAAGCATGTGAACGACTCAGTCAGATTTATATTTTAGAAAAATGAAATATGATACCAGAGAATGGGTAAGAGTCAAGAAGACCACATAAAAGGTTCTTGCCACAGTCTGGGAAAGATGGGAAATAGATACCATATAGTTCTTTAATAGCAACTTCTTACCTTTACCTTCATGTTTTTGATGTACCTAACATGTCTTACCTTTTTCTTCATGGCTGTATTTGGTAGCACCCACCTGCAGATATAAACCAAAAGACAGCGTTTCCATGATCCAATCGCCTTAGAAAGTGAAATTAAAGAAATACAAATAAATGGGGAGGTGAAGAAGAGCATGTTTAGCACAATAGCTGAGTACAGCTGTGTGTGGGTTCTCAGCTGAGTAGAGGCCCTCATTTTCCTATATTATAAAACTGCGTTTATGCTCCCCATCTCCTAATTATGAGCTCAGGAGATAGCTCCTAGCAAGATTTACTTAGGAGTACAAATGAGCCATTAAAATTCAAGATTCAATTTTTCATCATCTTAAAAAATGAATCAACACTACATATACAGGTGTCTTAATCAATATTTTCATACTTGAACATCCTCTATCTAGAAAAAAGAAATTCACCCTCCTATTTTTAAAAATCTGGAAGCATCTTTAGTCCTTCAGCTGTCCTTCCAAGCCGTATTTCACTCATCACAAGCACAAAGTACATATAATACAAGTCCCAAATTCAGGTACAAATTGTCACAAAAAGCACTCTCGAGCCACTGGTCTCTGATCAGGAAATGCTAATCCTTTTCCTGGTCTTCCTATCCCCAACATGGTGATATCGAATCTCCTTTGTTGATAATTCAAAGCAACTCAGAACCGCCTCCTCAATTAGAACCCGCTACACCAGGAATAATAGCCTAGGCCCAAGGGTTGTTTCTGCCCAGTTACAACCAGTTCACTTTCCAGTTTGTTCTGCCGTCAAAAGCGTGCTACCAATCAACCATCCCGGTAAATGGAAGCAAGTTATCATTGGGGTTAGGGGAGGGGGTTCGAATTCACAATATTCTCAATTAGAACACCCCCCCCCCACCACCACCACCACCCTTCCAGATTTGACATAATACCATTCACCCACCCAAGCGATCCTTCTGGTTCCCCTAGTGGAGGATCCATTCTCGGCCCCAGATTCTCTTTCTCCATCTTTTTCTCAGAGTCAGATTCTTCCATTGTGCAACAAGTCTTTTCCAGTCCCTTCTAAATCCGCAGTACTCTTCGTTTTTGTTTTTGTTTTCTTGTTCACCCCCTCAACCGCCTATTCTCATCGCCTGCGGCCTTTAGGCCCGCTCTATTCTTGCCTCCGCCTTTGTCCACTGGGGGGACGCTTTCCCCACGGTTACCTTTACCGCACCGAAATTGACCTCAAGGCACAGACGAGCTGGCCAGCTCAAAGGCTAAGGCATTCGGTGGTGCAAAGGAAGAGGTGGAGGACAAGAGATGCAGAGAGGTGGGTTGGGAGTTCGTCCCGAGTTTGGGACTCAGGCCCCACGGTCTTTAAACCCAAAGGTGACTTCACCCGCAAAGAGGTGGGGAACGCGATGGCGGAGGTGGCAGAAAGAGCTGACCGGTGCCGTAGGCACTAAGCGTTGAATGCCTCAGCCGGCTTGTTCCTCCCGAGTCTGGACGCACGGGAGAGACCTAACCTCTCGCCCTTCAGGAGCCCAGGTACCTCACCGCAGCCACTCCACTGCAGGCCAGGATCACGTGGGCACCTGCCATAAACCCGAGCCTCTCACATGACCGCCGCTACCCAAGGGGGGGGGTGGGCTGGGAAGAATATCATAGAGACTACACATGGAAGCCAGAGTGCCGCCTGTCGCAGTCACATGGCCTTGTCTCTCCGCGCCGCAGGCCCTTTAGAGTACAGCTACCCTGCGGTCTCTTTAATTGTGGGTCGGCCTGGCCCTACCCACCCTCCGAGGAGAATTAAAGGAGACGGTTGCAATTTTGGTGCCTCCAAGCTAGCCCTTTTCAGTGCTGCTTACCCTTTACGGGTTCTAACGGGGAAGGCCAGAATTGTCTTTGTCTTCGGCTTTTTATCTAGTCCCTGTAACCGAGCTTGTGGTTAAATGAGTTACGGCATCCAAAGTGATTAGAATTGTGTTTTCTACGTAGTAAGCGCTCAATAAGTTACCATTATTGCTAGGAACAGGGATTCATTGGGGATTTTAGCACACACATTTGTCTCCCCACTTGTTTAAAACAGGAGGTGGGGAAATAAATTCTCATATACCATAGTAAGAAGTCAATAAATTAAGTCTAGAATTTGTACCTGAAGGGCTACTGATAGGCACATGCACACTATCCTTAGTTATAGAGACCACCAGAAAAAATGCCATAAAGGGTTCAAAGTCATTGCTTCTGGAGAGGGGGTCGGGGGGTGTGGGGGGATAGGGAGTTATGGTTCAGGGGACTGTTACTTTTTGTCTTAAGCCCTTCTACACTATATTTGTATAATATATATAAATAACATAAAAATAAGATATAATGACATTATTTATGCATTATAAATAAATAATATTACATACTAAATAGTTAATATAGTGATAATATAAATTATAATTATATTACAATTATATTAATTATTAAATAATTATATGTTAAATAATAATAAAATGCATAAACTATATATAAACATAATTTATATAATCTAGGGTTTTTAAAATTTAGCCATCTCTATTATTTTTTAATTGGTGGTTAATATTCATGAGATACAAAGCTGACTGTCACCACTTGTGCCCAAGATGTGAAGACCAGATCCGTACTGGCAGCATGCCCATTACTACAAATTGCGATTGTACCCTGTGTCCCCCACCCAATTATTCCCAACTTCCCTCCTCCTTCCCCTTCCCGCCCCCAACTCCACTTTGTTCCCAAGCTATGTTCTCTCCCTCTGTAAGTCCAACGCACCATTGTGCTTTTTCTTTCCTTCCTTCTGTCTTAGCTCCCACTTATGAGTGAATATATGCGGATCTCTCTCAAGAGAAGTTTCTCCAGGCTCATCTAAGTTTTTGCAAATGGGAGAATTTTGTTCTTTTTTATGGCAGAGTAGAATTCCGTGGTGTATATACACCACAGTTTCCTTATTCAATTATCCATCAATGGACATTTAGGTTAGTTCCATGTCTTGGCTATTGTATACAGAGCTGCAAGGAACGTGAGAGTGCAGGTATCACTTCGACATGATGATTTCCATTCCTCTGGGTGTATACCCAGAAGTGGGATTGCTGGATCATATGGAAGATCTATGTGTAGTTGTTTGAGAAACCTCCATACTGTTTTCCATAGTGGTTGTACTAATTTACAGTCCCACCAACACTGTAGAAGTGTTCTCTTCTCTCCACACCCTCGTCAGCATTTGTTATTCACCGTCTTTTTGATTATAGCCAGTCTAACTGGGGTGAGGTGATATCACAATGTGGTTTTAATTTTCATTTCCCTGATGACTACTGATGTTCAGCATTTTTTCATGTACCTGTTGGCCATTTGTATGACTTTTTGAAAAATGTCTATTCAGCTGCTTTGCCCATTTTTTAATTGGGCTATTTTGTTGGTTCCATATCTTGGTTATTTTAAATAGAGTTGTGTAATTGCTTGCTGTAATTGCATACTGTGTAATTGCTTGAATTTCTTGTATATTATGGATATCCCTTCTTGAATGCATAGTTAACAAAAATTTTCTCCCACTCTCTAGATTGTCATTTCACTCTGTTGATTGTTTCCTTTGCTGTGCAGAAGCTTTTTAGATTGGTATAGTCCTATTTGTTTTTTTTTCTTTTGTTGCTTGTGTTTTTGTGCTCATGTTCATAAAGTCTGTTCCCAGACATAGTTCCTGAAGTGTTTCACCTATATTTTCCCTTCATAACATTACAGTTTCAGGTCTTATACTTAGTCTTTCATCCGATTTGAATTGATTTTAGCATATGGTGAGAGATGCATGTCTAGTTTTGTTCCTCTGCATATGGATACCCAATTTTCCCAGCACCACTTCTTGAAGAGGCAGTCTCTTCCCCAATGTAGATGTTTGTTGCTTTTGTCCAATACCAGATGGCTGTAAGCCTAAGGGCTGATTTCTGGGTCCTCAATTCTACTCCACTAATCTGAATGTCTATTTTTATACCAGTACCATACTGTTTTGGTTACTATAACTTTGTAGTATAATTTGAAGTCAGGTACTGTTATGCCTCTGGCTTTATTTATGTGCTAAGAATTGCTTTGGCTATTCGGGGTCTTTTGGTGTTCCCTATGAAGGCTAAGATTGTTTTTTTCCATTTCTGCGAACAATGTCATTGTTATTTTCATGGGGATTGCATTGAATCTGTAGATCCCTTTGAGTAGTATAGACATTTTCACAATGTTAATTCTTCCAATGTAAGAGCATGGAATATCTTTCCAACTTTTTGTGTCTAATTTCTTGCAGAAGAGGGTTGTAGTTCTCATTGTAGAGTTCTTTCACCTCCTCGGTTAAACTGATTCCTAGGTTTTTTTTTTGTTTGTTTGTTTGTTTGTCATGACAATTGTAAATTGGCTTACTTTCTTTATTTCTCTTTCTGTTAGCTCATTATTTGAGTATATAAATGCAATTGATTTGGGGACGTTTATTTTGTATCCTGCAACGTTACTGAAGTTATTAACCAGCTCTAGGAGTTTTTAATAGAGTCTTGAGGTTTTTCAATATAT
>NW_007735954.1:0-1424 GCF_000696425.1 Galeopterus variegatus
GCCATAATAATCATATACATTGTATATTGACAAAATAAAAATTTAATGAAAAAAAAAAGCATGCTCAAAATCATTAATTACTGGGGAAGGCAATTTAAAACCAAAGTGAGATACCTATCACTTCATACCCATTAGAGTGTTTAAAATCAGAGTGACCATACAAAGTGTTGGCACAGATGTGGAGAAACACAAACACTGCTGATGGGAATGTAAAACAGTACAACCACTTTGTAAAAAATGTAGCAAAGTTTCTCAAAATGTTAAACGTATACCTGCTGTGTAACTCGAGCATTCTACTCTTAGGTATTTATATAAGAGAAATTAAAGTGTGTGGCAGTACAAAGACCTGTAGAAAAATGTCCACAGCCAGTTAATCTGTAATTGCCACTGAAACATCTCACATGTCCAAAAGATAAATGGAAGAATATAGTTTTGTATATCCACCCTCAGCAATAAAGAGGAATAATTCACTGAACAAGCAACTGCATGGATTAATCACAAAATCATATGTTTAGTTAAAGAAGCTAGACAAGACACAGAGTACATACTGACTCAGAATAATGGATGTGATGCTCAATGCATTAAATGTCGCAATAGTTTCACTGTGGATACATATCAAACCCTACCCAATTGTGTATCTGAAATGTACAGTTTATCATATGCCAATCAAACCTCATAAAATTGTTTGATAATTATATCTAAGAGAGATTTTTTGGCCCAAATTACTTGCTCAAAATAGTGACCAAAAACTAACCCAGTGGAAGGCTAAGGTGACTGTTTTGCCCAGGAATTCCACGTGTGGCCTGCCTTGGCCTGGGGTTGCTTCCATTATTTTAGATAGCTTTCTGATAGCAAAACCAGGACACCAGAGATTCATGTTGTTTTCTTGCTAACTAGTCCTGTTGCTTTGGTACAGAATCTAATTCATCTCGACCTCAGTTCTTAATCTAGAAAATAAACACATTCGTGCTAAAATATGTGATTTGTTTTCTGTCAAATATCAGTTAGCTTAGCTAGACTACATTTCTAAACACAAGTACTACTTGTGTTTCTTTGTTGTCCTCAGAAGCTCTCATCAGAAACAAATGTTTTCATTACTTTTACTACGTATTTGCTGAAATTTAAATAACAGCTCCCAGACTCTCAACAAATTAGGTATAGAAGGAAAATATCTTAACACAATAAAAAACACTTATGACAAGCCCACCACCAGTATTACTCTGAATCGGGAAAAATTGAAGGCCTTCCCCTTAAGGACAGGAACAAGACAAGGATGCCCACTCTCACCACTTCTATTCAACATAGTACTGGAGGTACGAGCTAGAGCAATCAGGCAAGGGAAAGAAATAAAGGGAATCCAGATGGGAGAAGATGAAGTCAAATTTTCCCTATTTGCAGATGACATGATACTACATATAGAAAAA
>NW_007735954.1:2576-4486 GCF_000696425.1 Galeopterus variegatus
AAAAAAAAAATGACCCAATTAAAAAATGGGCAAAGGAGCTGAATAGACATTTTTCAAAGGAGACATACAAATGGTCAACAGATACATGAAAAAATGCTCAACATCATTAGTCACCAGGGAAATGCAAATTAAAACCACATTGAGATACCACCTTACTCCAGTTAGACTGGTTATGATCAAAAAGACAGTGAATAAAAAATGCTGGCAAGGGTGTCGAGAGAAGGGAACACTATTGCTCTGTTGGTGGGAATGTAAATTAGTACAACCACTTTGGAAAACAATTTGGAGGTTTCTCAAACAACTATGGATAACTTCCATATGATCCAGCAATCCCTCCTCTGGGTATAGGTCCAGAGGAATGGAAATCATCATGTCAAAGAGATATCTACACTCTCATGTTCATCACAGCTCTGTTTACAATAGCCAAGATATGGAACCAACCTAAATGTCCATTAGTAGATGACTGGATAAGCAAATTGTGGTATACATACACTATGGAATACTTCTCTGCCATAAAAAAGAATGAAATGCTCCCATTTGCAACAACATGGATGAACCTGGAGAAANTAGAGCTGGTTAATAACTTCAGTAACATTGTAGGATACAAAATAAATGCCCCCAAATCAGTAGTATTTATATACTCAAATAATGAATTAACAGAAAGAGAAATAAAGAAAGCAAGCCCATTTATAACTGTCACCAAAAAAATACGATACTCAGGGATCAATTTAACCAAGGAGGGGAAAGACCTGTACAATGGGAACTACAAACCACTTCTGAAAGAAATTAAAGAAGACACAAAAAGATAGAAAGATATTCCATGCTCTTGGATTAGAAGACTTAACATTGTGAAAATGTCTATACTACCCAAAGTGATCTACAGATTCAATGCAACCCCCATCAAAATAACAATGACATTCTTCACAGAAATGGAAAAAACAATCTAACTTTTCATATGGAAAAACAAAAAAGCCCGAATAACCAAAGCAATCCTGAGCAAAAAAAATAAAGCCAGAGGCATAACTCTGCCTGACTTCAAATTATACTACAAAGCTTTTGAAACCAAAACAGCATGGTACTGGTACTAAAAATAGACATTCAGACCAGCAGAGTAGAATAGAGAACCCAGAAATCACTCCTCAGGCTTACAGCCATCTGATATTAGACAAAAGCAACAAAAATCTACATTGGGGCAAAGATTGCCTCTTCAACAAGTGGTGCTGGGAACAATGGATATCCATATGCAGAAGAATGAAACTAGATATGCATCTCTCACCATACACTAAAGTCAACTCAAAGTGTATTAAAGACCTAGGTATAAGACCCCAAACTGTAAAATTACTAAGGGAAAATATAGGTGAAACACTTCAGCAGTTAGATCAGGGCACAGGCTTTATGAATATGAGCCCAAAAGCACAAGCAGCAAAAGAAAAAATAAACAGATGGGACTATATAAAACAAAAAGTTTCTACACAGCAAAAGAAATAATCAACAGAGTGAAAAGACAACCTACAGAGTGGGAGAAAATTTTGGCCAACTATGCATCGGACAATGGACTATTATCCAGAATATACATAGAACACAAGCAAGTATACAGTAAAAAAAAAAATGACCCAATTAAAAAATGGGCAAAGGAGCTGAATAGACATTTTTCAAAGGAAGACATACAAATGGTCAACAGATACATGAAAAAATGCTCAACATCATTAGTCACCAGGGAAATGCAAATTAAAACCACATTGAGTTACCACCTTATTCCAGTTAGACTGGTTATGATCAAAAAGACAGTGAATAAAAAATGCTGGCAAGGGTGTGGAGAGAAGGGAACACTATTGCACTGTTGGTGGGAATGTAAATTAGTACAACCACTTTGGAAAACAATTTGGAGGTTTCTCAAACAACTATGGATA
>NW_007735954.1:5486-6629 GCF_000696425.1 Galeopterus variegatus
AAATCATCATGTTGAAGAGATACCTGCACTCCCATGTTTATTGCAGCTCTGTGTACAATAGCCAAGATATGGAACCAACCTAAATGTCCGTTAGTAGATGACTGGATAAGGAAACTGTGGTATATATACACTATGGAATACTACTCTGCCANTTTTCCACATTGGGGCCAGAGTGCAGTATATGTTTTTTACTGCTGTTAAACTGTATCTTTACAACAGCATTGATTTAAATGATCTCTTGCTCCTACTAGCTATATTAACTTCTGAAATGTACACAGCCCAAGATGGATCTCAGATTATGACTTCTCCCCAAAGGACATAAGGAACATAAACATTTTTCCAGTAGGATAAATTTGTTTTCAAGAAGCCTCAACAAAATGACTTAATACCTTAGCACAGTTTTAATAAAAGAATTTCATGCAATTGAATTTTTCTTTCATAATCTATGAAATACACAATGGATGATATACTAGTAATCTCTAAAATACGTAAAATGAGGGCATCAGCATCAGTGATGTCATCTTTTGATTTTATGTTGCCCCTTTTATCTAATTTACTAGCTCAGTTAAGATATTAGTCTGGCATATTTTTAATGTCTCACAACAAATGCTAATGAATTGTTTATCATTTTCTCACCAGAAAACACAGCAAAATATGAGATAGTTTATACTATCAGAGGGAATAGGGCAGGTGACGGTAAACCCTCAGTGTCCAGTGCTGGATATTGTAATTTTGCTAGAGCCTCGAGTACCTGGAATACAGCTGTCGATCTGGAACATTTATTCTTTNGAAAGGAAGGCAGGAAAGAAAGACCACAGTAGTGCCGTGATCCAACAGAGGGAGGGAACATCCCTAGGGCTACAAATTGGAGTTGAGGGGAGAGAAGGAAGGGGAGGGAGGTTGGGGGATAATTGGGACGGGACAAAGGGTACAAAAGTAATTTCTGGTAATGGGTATGCCCCCAGTATGAATCTGGCACCCACATCATGGGCAGGAGGGGGGACAAACAGCTTTGTATTTCATGAATATTCATAATAAATAAATAGATAAATAAATAAATAACAGCTGCCATCTTGCTGCAATTTTCCACATTGGGGCCAGAGTGCAGTATATGTTTTTTACTGCTGTTAAACTGTATCTTTA
>NW_007735954.1:7785-32741 GCF_000696425.1 Galeopterus variegatus
TAATTTTGCTAGAGCCTCGAGTACCTGGAATACAGCTGTCGATCTGGAACATTTATTCTTTTCCTTACTCATAGACAAGGAGAATCGGAAGGAATTTGTACTAACATGAAATCGGAGTAGAAGGGAAAGTCTTTGTTAACTCCATGCTCTAGCTCACAATATGGAGTACCTCATAAACCTCACAGAAAACTAGAATTGAAAGATAATACAAATCTTTCCATGAACTTTTTGAAGTACCTTCGTATAGTCTCAAGGGACCTGGATCATCTGAGATTCCAAAAAATACCTCATCAGCTCATCGTATTAATGGCACAATGTTTACTGGAATGTGACAAGTATTTAGCATGTTTTGGTAAGACTCATGTTACCTAGACTGTGAGAAATAAACCCTACAAAGACTCAGGGGCCACATCAAAACAAATTTAGGGATCCCATGATCTAGGGCCTACATTTTCTCTGTATTAGTTATTTATTGCTGTGTGAGAAATTATTTAGTGGTATAAAACAATAAATATTAACTCACAGCCTGTGTGGACCTTGGACCTGGGAGTGGCTTACCTGGTTGGTTTAGGTTCGGGTGCCCATTGGAGTCACAGTGGAGCTGTCAGCTGGGCTTCTGTTGTCTCAGGGCCTAAGTGGGCTGGGCTCATGCACAAGCACTGCTGAGGCTGTTACCTGGAGCCCCCATCCCTCCCCAACAGGCCTCTCTGTGGGCTCCCTGAATGTCATCGTTGCACAGGAGCGGCTTTCTGCTACCCCTGGCTGCTGGAATTAAGTTTCATCTTTTGAGGAGAAGAATGTCAAGCATTTTACGGATATGTTTTTTAGGCCACGACATCCTCCAAGGTATTAAACATGTACCACAACCATCAAGAAAGAATCACAAGTTCGGTAGTCCCCTTTTAGTTTTGAAGGTGCATATTCTGCACTTAGGGATACTTTTCTGACCCACTTATTGGATGATATGGAAGCTGCTAGTTTTGAGTGGAGCCCAAAGCAAGAATAAGCTCTGCAGCAGTCCAGGCTGCTTGTCATCTCTGCAAATAGGGCCATATGGCCCGGTACACCACCCCCCGGTACTAAAGGTTCCTGGGCAGGAAAAGCACCGTGGAAAGCCTCTGGCAAGAATCAGTGACAGAGTTACATGCAGAGCCTCGCTTCCCAGAGTAAGGCCATGCTGCCTGAAGTAAGGACCAGATACCATTGAAAAGCAGCTCCTGGCATGCTGCCAGGCCCTGAGAAACTTAGAGCATCTGAACAGCAGGTGCTGTGTTCCTGAGGCTAGTCCTGCCCACCGTTGGCTCAGCACCAGCACACACATGAGCCTGTGTTGTTCATCAGCACTGTGTCCATCACTTCCAAGATAGAAGTGAAATGTCAAGAGTGGTTCAAGTGGTCCAGAGGCGAGACCTAAGCTGCAGGCACTGGTGGCTCAGGCCTCCGTGGGACTAACCTTCACTGCCCTGATGGCTCTCCCTCAGCTCAGCATCTAGTCCATGAGGGTCCTACAACCAGCTGAAAAGGACGTTTGTGTGATCATGCTGAAAATACACTGATGCTGTCCCCAGACCTGATCAGGAGGCCACGAGAGACCGTGGTAAGGGGAAACTCACTAATGGGTAGGGACTACATAGCACACAGGTTGACCTACTTTGTGTGCCAGTGGAAAGAATCCAAGGTAGGGATGCGCATAACTCATGGGGCAGTGGTGAATGATTTAGCAGGCAAGGCATGTGGATATGCCTATGAGTTGGCACAAAGTATGGAACTATTTTTGTTGCATGTTAACTCCTACCAGAGAGCACCCTCTGCAGAAGTCACTGAACAACCAAGTAGGCAGGAGAGTTGTCTGGCTGATGTCAGCCGGCCTTTGTCCTTGGACACCCCTTGCTTCCAAATGGGCTCATGAACACAGTGGACATGCAGGCTCTTCTGGCCCAGTAGCATGGGTTCCCTCTCATCAAGGCTCATGTAGCCACTGCCACTGCTGAATTCTGACACATGAGCAAGAAAAAACAGTTGCCAGTCCCCCCAAATGACACCATCCTTCTAGCAGACAAACTGGCCACTTGCTGATAGGCTGATCTCTCCTGCATTGCCTCCCACACTGAGGGCAGGAGGGGCTCGTCACAGAGGCAGAAAGGGCTGTGTGTTTGCCAGTCAGTGTTCTAGGATGGCTTCTCTGGGGTTCCCAGGCCCAGCTACAACTGCACCTGGGCAAGTACAGCAGTCATAGCCCTGCAAAGGGAGTGTCCCCACAACAGAAGAGTAACCTGCACAGAAGAAGTGCTTGCTGCCACGATGCTGATCCATGGGGTGGGCAGAGGGAGGTGAAGAAGTTCAGTTCCAGCCTTGAGACGAACTTAGCTTGTCTCACCAGCACTCCCCGAGTAAGTTCCCTGAGGTTTTGTGACCAGAGAGTCCTGGAAATGCTACACTTGGATAGAGTGAAATTAATATAAGTCAACTGGATCTGAGAGATTCAAAGAGAAAAATACAATGAATGTTGTTACTGTTTACCCAGACTTTCTCTACTCTTTGGTGCACATTACACAGCTGCTGCAAATACCGAATATAATGGCTTATCCCTATACAGCTTTCTTAGAGAATTACCCGTTGCCGAGAAGAGCCTGCTCACCCTGATGTGTCCGCTAGTCCACACTCCATCAAAGCCCTCCCACTCAACACACTCACCCTGAGGCGTCCCCTGCTAGCCGATGCGGTGCTACAAAGTCTGGCCAGCTTTCCTGCAGGTGGCATTTCTGCATTACAACATATGCTCCCAACCCCCACCCCCACCACACCTGACTGGGCCGAGGCTGGACTTCACTGGTGACATGTCCTTGCTGAGGCCATCCTCACTTTCCACTCTGCCCCCTCACTCCACCCAGGTCCCTCTGACAGGCCCTGCTTCTACAGAGCTCCACCGAGAAACCGGCTTTCAAGGAAATCGAGTTTGATTCTTTTTACTCCCATCAGAGTATCCCGCAGGAGATATTTATTTGCCACAGATGATGTTTTCAGGAGCATGGGGCCAGTTTGGGAGGGGGGAAGAGTTAAAATCTCATCCTCAACAAATTCTCTTTAAGCAGAATCTGATTACTGAAAAAGTATTCTATATTGAACTGAATAATGTGAAATGCGATGATGAAGGTTAATTGCTGATAATTATTTGGCCTTTTAAAGTGGATTTTCATAGACATAATTTTATTCAGCAATAAAAGATACCTTTATCCTTTGTAGTTTCTGTTTTTCTTTCTTACAGTATTTCTTTTTCTGATCTCTCCCTAACCAGACATGTCCTTCAAGACCCAGCCTGAGGGCCACCTTCCCCACAGAACCGTTAGCGAACCCTCAAGTGGGACATTTTTCTCCTCCTTGCTGTGACCTGTCCCAGCGGTTTACATGCAACTAGTTTTAATTTCATCCATTTCTCTCATATATTCTAAAGATAAACATAAATGACCTTTGGCTATCAGGCCATATGCCATTGGAGAGCAGTGTCCCTTGCTGTGTAGTCCTGTGGAATTCCTCCCAAATCTAACCAAACCTCCTCAGTCATACAATTGGGGTTGGGTGAAGGCAGGTTGAATTCACATTCTGATGGCGTTATCAGAGGAGGCAGACTACCTTAAGAACTATGTGAAGGCCCAGATATTTTTGCGAATATACTTGATTATAAGTGGTTGGGTACGATTGCCTGTGCCAAGGGGAGGGAGAAAAAGGAAAAGGATGGAAGAAAGAAACTACCTGGATGCTTGCTCTATACCAAGGGCTTACATAGGCTGAGCATTTAATCCTTGTAACATCCTCGATAGACAAGAATTATTAATTCTATTTTCCAGAGCTGGAAATCTAGTTCAGAACTGCAAAGGAGCTTGAATGTGATTACATGGTAGCTGAGCCAGAATTCATGAGAAGTGGCTTGAAACTTACACTCTTTCCACTTGTCCCTGTTGAGATCCAAATATCTTGAAATTCTGATATTTAGCCACCATTAGAGATAAATTTCCTCAATGAAAACAGTTTATGCATTTAAATAGACATTTAATTCTTATAATGCCCAAGGTTCCGGGAAAGATGCTGAGAAAAATACAAATACTAAATCTTAAATAAAAATTCTCCTTCCCAAAATTCATTACCTTTCACATTAGAAAAGGGAAGGCCTTTGCCTAGGAATGTGTGTAGAGCAGTACCATTATCTCATCACTCAAGACCCAATTTCTATGCAGAAGTATATTATTTCCAAGTTCACCAGACTTTTAAGGAAGCACAATATTTAAATTTATGAAATTTCAAATTTGAATGCCATGATTTAAATCCTGGATTGACTAGTAACAGCTATCTGTGATCTTCGCTCAATTTTACCTCTTGAAATCTTAGTTTATTCACCAGCAAAAAGAGCATCCTTGTAAGTTAGTTATGGGTCTTACATGAGTTACATATAAAATACTTAAGGGCACTCCTGGGACATGATAAGAAAATAGTCATGTAACAAGATAATTAGTTTCTCAATACGAAACTAATTCTCACTGATACAGAAATATCAGAAAGAACGAATACTGCTGTGGAGGTTGAATGTCTCTCCTCAAAGCTCACTGAATAAGGTGGGAAATCCGATTATGGTATTTGAAAGGTGGAGATTTTAAGTGTTGATAGATTGTGAATGGATTGTCCTCGTGAATGGATTGGATCTTCACTTAACCACAAGGAATTGAGCGGGGAGAAGGTGACAACCCAAACTAACTTATGAGACAGAATTCCCTACCAGATTAGCAGGATGGAAAAGCTCAGGGCATCCATGGAGTAGAGGGCGCAGTACTGACGGCTTTGTAAGGAGAGAGAGTGAGCAGTTAGCTCTCTCTTGCTCAGAGCATACTCACCATGTGACATACATCACTGTAGAGTTACCATCAACAAGTCCTTCACCAAATGCACCTCTGGACTGTGGACTTCTCAGCCTCCAACACTGTAAGAAATAAATTATATTTCTTTGAAAATTAACCAGTTTCAGATATTCTGTTACACGCAACAGAAAAGGGACTAATACAAATAAATTGTCCCTGTTACCCCTCCTCTCCTGTCCTTCTGGGCATGAGGAGGGATTTGAGCACAGCGGGTTTTTGAGATGCAGACCTCTGCAACTTCCTTCTGTGATCCCCACCAGAGTTAAAAACTTTTATTTGCAGAACAAGCCGCAGTATCCTAGAGGTAAGGAGTTTAGAACTGGAGTACTGGGGCCAGCCCGGTGCCACACTGCTACAGTGCGCCGCTTGGGAGCGCGGCAGCGCTCCCGCCAAGGGTTCGGATCCCACATACAGACCAGTTCCCGCTCACTGGCTGAGCGAGGTGCGGGTGCAGCACTGAGGGTTGCGATCCGGTTGCCGGTCCCAGTCCAGTCCGGGCGCGACACTGAGGGTTGCGATCCGTTGCCGGACACGAAAAAAAGACAAAAAGGGGGAAAAAAAAAAAAACTGGAGTATTAAAGAGGGAGAAGGGGGATGTGGTCAATTTGAGGAAGTCTCTCCTAATACCGGGAAGTAGATAAAGGACAAAATTTTTCAACAGAGTTGACCTGCCTCTCTCTTTCGGAATGCATCAGGAGATGCAGGAGCCTCTAGAAGAAGGGAATTCCTGTGGAATTAATGTAGGAACGTGCAGCTCTGAGCTCTGGGCTCTGGTCTGGAAAAAGTCTTTCTCCCCAAAGCTGGCCCATGAGCAGCGGGGCCACCAACTTCAGGAGTCATGTGTCCATGGTGACCATCCTCAGACAAAGCCCCTGGATACTGAAGCACAAGTGAGGTCCCCGGATCTTCATGTAACCATGGGGAATTGAGCAGGAGGAGATGACGATCCACACTCATTGATGAGACAGAATGTCTACCAGCTCAGCAGGGCGGGAAAGCTTAGAGCATATTGTGTTGGAAGAATAACAGGTGAACGGCTTTGTTCACACCCACAGTGTGAAGTTGTTAGGTTCAGTGAGACAGAGAAAAAGGAGAGAAAGACCCAAGCCAGGAGTCGTTTTAGACAAGAAGCTTTATTCCACCAGCGTGGAGGGAAGACTGAGTTAGATCAGATCCCCTGAACAAAGGAAAGCAGGGTTTTATATTACTTTGAGGGAGGGCTCTGGCAGAGTAATGGGCAATTTTGAAATCAGTGGTGTGAAAGGTGACACAGCCCCGTGGTCCTATAACATCTGGTCTGTTAGGGCTTAGGTTGATTAGTATCACTACTATATCAGTACAAAGAATTCCAGCCCAAAGCCAACTACCACAGCTCACGAGATGTTCCTTTGATGATAATGGTCATGTTTGCCCCTTTCCAGGAGAGGAATTTCACTGACCAGTTCCCAGAGCAGGAAAGGGAAAGGGGAGGGGAAGAGTATGGAAAGTTGTGTAACACAGAGCTGCGCTGATGTTGAGCCAGCCGCAAGGCCTAATATTCCTCCCTTTACATATGTATATAAAACAGAAGAGAGAGAGAGGGGAGTTAGAGAGAAGGTCTCTGGCTTCTGTGTTTTCTTCGAGCTGATTGGGGATGCTGAAGATTAGGGGGTGTCTGGGGGGTCCAATAGTACTCATTGGTATTGGACGGCTTGAAGTGTGAGGACCATCTTGACCTGCTGGGCAGTGATGGATTCCATGGTCCATTTGATGAACGTGATGAATATGTGGAATAAAAAGATCCAATCATTAGGCCTAGGATTAGAAGCACAATAGGAATTTTAAAAGGGGTGAGAAAAGAGGCCCCCTGATGTCACTGAGACCAGGAATTGTATGTCCTCTACTGAATTTGGGAGGCCCTGTCAAGGAGTTTCTAAGCAGCATCGTGAACCAGGCCAGATTGATTAATATAGGAGCAGCATTGTTCTTGTAGAAAGAGACAGATTCCCCCTTTTTCTGCGATGAGGAGACCTAGGTCCCTTCTGTTTTGTAACACTCCTGCTGCTAAACAGACTATCTTGTCCTGGATTTGGATGAGATTTTGAGATATCTCTTCCAAGACTATGTTGTAGGTTAGACGATAAGGTTTTAAAGTAGTGTAAGGATGTGGATAGAATTAGATCATAGAAATCTCCTGCAGCTGACATAGACATCAGCCAGGGGCAGCTCATAGTCAGGCATATGTTGGCTGGAGTTGTCAGGCCTCTGTGGTTCTGGATTCTGACTCCTTTGTGGGTTCCTCAGGTATCCTTGTCAGTCTGATAAAAGTGGGCATGAGAAGCCAAGAATGATATTTCTCAGGAAGTCCTGGGAAATATTCCAGAATACGAACCCAGGCACTTATGCCCAGTAATTTTGCTGTGGTTGGGGTGGTTAGAAGTACCTGAGGTGGGCCTGTCCACTTAGTCTCATTGTTAAGAGAGGGAAAGGGATTGGAATAGGGTTTGGGTAGGTGGGTGTTAGTGTACTTGTGCAGAAGTAGCCGGGTATGGTTTAGGGCAGGTAAATAGTCTCTAAAGGGGTGAGGGTCATAAGGGAAGTTACCCAACAGAAAAGATCTTGCATGTATGAGCTCAAAGGTACTGAGGGGTGGGCTGGTGTCACTAACTCTGCTACCAGAAGGGGGTGACAGATTTTGGGCAGATGGGTTCCTTTTTTTTTTTTTTCCTTTTTGTGACCAGCCGCACCATGCTCAGCCAGTGAGTGCATCAAACCGGCCATCCCTATATAGGATCCGAACCCCCAGCAGGAGCGCTGCCGCACTCCCAGCGCCGCACTCTCCCAAGTGCGCCACGGGCTCGGCCCAGTTCCTTTTAAAAGACTGGCCTGGAGTGGTTAAATCTTAAGACTTAACTGGCTTACGTCTCTGGAGTCCCTCTTCACTGACTGGATATTGGGCTTGGTGAGGGAACATGGAAAGGTTTTTAACTTGTATTTGTAGTGGGGGAGGCAGGTGGTTAGTGACAGAAGGAGCAGTGGTATCCCAGACTTAGGGGTTACCTATATCAGGGTTAGTAGGTTAGAGGGGAGAAGTCTGGGTGGCATAAGAGTAGAAGAGGTTCAGATGGGTTTGGGGTAAAGTATATGGATGCCTAGAACTTGGTGACGATGTCCCTTCCCAAAATAGGAGTAGGACAATGGGGAATGAGTACAAACTGGTGTATGAAAGGTACTTTAAAAAGAATACAAGGTAGAGGGGAGGTGACATTTGGTTTGAATGGAATTCCTCTCACCCTACAACAGAAATGGAGGAATCAAAAAGTTGGCCTAAATATTCTGGAAGCACTGAGTGTGTGGTCCCTGTATCTAGTAAGAAAGAAATGAGCTTACCTGCTACTGTTACTGGTACCAGGGATTCAGAAGTGGTGATAGGCGTGGCAGCAGGGATTGTAAGCCCCATACCCCATCAGTCACAGTCTTCAGTGGCTTGTCCCAGCAGATCAGATAGCTCCACATTGTGCTCAGTATGGGTTTTTGGAAGGACTGGAATGGGTCCAGAGACCCTTAAAGCCGACTCCCCAGTGTCCCTCCTCACACACAGGGGTCAGGGCCCTGGTGGGGCCTTGGGTTTGGGAAGACATTTGTCCAGGGCCCTGGTTTACTGCACTTGAAGCAGTTACTTGGGAGAGCCATAGGAGGCTTACCCTGAGCCTTGTCTTGAGGTGCTCACGGTTTCTGATTTTCCCAGATGGCAGTAACTGGTATTTGATTTGTTCATAGCTTAGTTTTAGGGTTTTAGATTCCTCCTCTCTGTTTCAGGGTTAAGGCTGGTATATTTATTATACTACAGCCTCGGTGAGGTAAGACATAAAAAGTGCAGGGTTTTCATTAGGTTCCTGAGTAACATCCTTGATTTTGTTATAATTGACTGCTTTAAAAGAAGCCTTTTGGATATCTTCTATGACACATGTGAGCATGTCACCTCTCTTTCTTTTATTTGGAGATTTTAGTTGATAGTTTCAATTTGGGTCAGTACGTGGGTTGGCCGTGGGACCCAGAGGATACTGAGTCAGGTCCTGAGTGTGGATGGTGTTTGCTTGGGCTAGGGCTGCAGTCCAGACTCCCTCCAGGTTTAAAGTAGAAGAGAGGATAACATAAATGCCATGCCAAGTGAGAATCTTTTTTTAATATATTGAGAAGGATCTGTAGTATATGATCCTAGTTGCTCCTCTTGTTGAACCATATAATTGAAGGAAAAGGGAACATGGATCCTAACAACGCCCTCAGTTCCCACCACCTCCCAAAAGGGAAGAATGGGGGAAGGGAGGTGGGGCGGGGTTTGGACATTTTGGGGTTTTGTAGTTTGGTCATATCTGAAAAAAATGACATTACAATCAAAGTCTTGATAAAATAACCAGTGTTTCCAATTGTGTCCTGTTACAAGAAGGACAGATCCTTATTGAACTTATGTAAATAACTATATTGTCATAAAATAACAATACCCATGAATAGCTTTAAAATCCTGGAGGGATCAAGTAGGGAGATAAGTAAATGTTTTAATTGTTGAAAAGAACCATCAATGTTTCAAAATAAATTACAGAAACCCCATTAGTTTTTTCATTAGAATAATGGTATGAACTCAAAGTTGTCAAGATCTGTGTCTGTTAATTTAGGACATAACACTTTAAAATTATAATTGAACCAACATTATGACCGATAGCATTTATATAAGACATAGATTTCTAAGAACCTTATGCAATTAGGGGATACATATTAATAACATCTTAATACAACCAAAGATGGTCAAACATTATTTCCTGTTTTGACAATATTTCCCATACAGTCTAATTTATCAAATAATCCAACTGGTTTTGATACATCTCTTATACATATCCTTTGAGAATCTCCAGGGCATTTGGAATCTCTCAAAGTTAGTTTAGGTTAAAAGTTTGAATTTTTAGAATTTGGTTTTGGAAAGTATGTCAAATAACAAAGGTTTAAGAAACTTAGTTTAAAAAGATCACAGATCACTTATAAAAATAAAACAAAAGTGACACAGGATTGTAAAGGCAGAGAGCATAAGAAATTGTCCTGATAAAACACAGAATAAGTTTCCTAGACCATTTATCTAAAAGATAAAGCCTCTTATAATTTTTATTAAGAACAGTTAAGTGTTTTCAGGAAATCTCATTGTTCCAATGTAGGAGAGCAAACTCTAACCTTGTATCAGAGTACTTTTGATATTAATCTTTAATTTTTAGAGAAATCTGTACATAATTTGTTTTTTACTTTTAGCTGATTTTAAAAATTTCTTTCATGTATTTACCCTTTACAAACCATTATCACAACTTACTCAGACTTTTCTGTTTTTGTCCCATACTTCTCACTTCCTAAATAGCCAGTCATTTTACTCTAGGACAAAAATACACTGTACCAGATGCTTTTTCACATCAAAATTATTATTTTTTCTTTCTTAACCTTTTTAACCATAATTACATCTTGATATCTACAGCTTTTTTATATATCACCTCTTTTCCTACATACTTTTTTTTTTTTTTTCTATCAATGTTAAATTGGCCTCATTTGCCTAAAAATTATGTGCAGAATGATCTTTCTGGTTTTGGCTGGGTTCACAACTTAAAAGCCTCTAGAAAAGACAAATGTAATCTTGTTTCATTAGTAAATCCAGGCAAAGATGTATGTTGATAATTTTTTTAAAACATTTTTACATATTCAGAAACCTTAGGATCTAGTAAATGGGGTTCCATTTGTCAGAGCAGATTATACAAGGTCCAGTTTGAGTTTTAGCTGTTTTTATCAAATAGACATTTATGGTTTCTCAGACAAAAACTTGGTGTATGAAGTAGTTCTCAAAGGTCTCTAGCAAAGGTTCAAGTTATAAGGCAGCAATCTCGAGTCTTCATGAATTATGAAAAATATATCCTATTTATTGGTTACTTTTTATAGTTTACATGAGTTTTAAGAAGGAAATCAAATTTTATTTTTTGTACCAGTGTCCTGTCAATATTACAGTTAATTTTAATAAAAACTTTGACCAATCAAGATTATTAAACTAGGAAATAAGCAATTTTGGTTTGTTTTATATTAACATTTGTAAATAAAAACCTTTTCTAATTTCTGAGGAGAAATGTTTTTAATTTTAACAGATTCAAATATATTTAGTTTTCTTTATATAAAAACAAAACATCAAAGTAAATAGACATAAATTTGTATAATAACTATCATTTCAGTATTTTATCAATATAACACAACTTTAAGATTTTAAATTATTGAGAAGAAATTTTGAAACTATAATGATCTCATAAGTATTTCAACCCATTCACATAGGTTTAGTTTACTTATATAAATCTACACCATTATCAACCAATATTAACTCGGGTCTTTGAGATATTGGACAAATGTCTCCTTTGGCTAGCCATCCTGGGTCCCAAGTACCCATGTGTTATTCAGGACCATATGAAATTCAGAGAGGCCATGTGCAGCTCAAGGCAGAAGGCAGCATTCGCAAAGATAATGTCTAAAAGATATTGTCTCTCCAAGCATGGCCAGGCGGCAGAGCTGAGATAAGGAGGAAATATATTGGGTTTTGTCCTGCAGATGGTGGCCCATGTGCTATAGACACATTAGGTCCTTTGACTTTACCATATTCCTCTGTTTAGTCCCCAGAATTCAGAGGCTTAAAACCAAAGACAAGCTAACAAAAAGACACGAGCAGGACTTTGGGGGAAGCCCAGCAGCCAGTTTTCTTACAGCTTTTGTCCTTAAACAAATTAAGTAAGTATCAAACATACCACAAAATGTGTTGACCAAAAGACAAATATAGGCAAAAGGTTTAAATCAAATTCTGAGAACACATTTATTTATCAACAATTTTAAAAAACTAAAGCCACATGTGTTTGAAAAGTATTTATACTTATCTACTCAATGAGTGCACATTATTAATAAGCCAATTTGGTACCATGCAGACAATACAAGCACGCATATAGACATGAACATGTAGACATAACATGCAGCTTACATACATATATATGCAGACATAAACAAACAGAAACAAATAAGAATATTATAGGTTTTGTTTTAAATGTTAATAATGAGACAGGTAAGATAGAAAACTCACAAGTTTAAAAGGACAGCTGGATTTAAATTGTGCTTCTAAATGTCAAGGCTTATCTGAAAGGCCTCACATGTTTTAGAGTAAGTAAGGTAACAAATTTGCATTACAAAGCACAAGGAATGCAAGCAAACAGAGAAAGGTTTTTTTAAAAAATGGATGCCAAGATCAAATAAAATCATAGAACTCTACCACAGGAGTTTGAGGAAATACATAGATGAGCCTCGGAGAAAATTTAGAAGTCTTTTCAAAATAACCAACTGGATGCCAAAAAATTGTATTTGAGACCATCTAGTTAGACAGGTCACTTTTAGTCTAGATTTTGTTTTTCAATGGGTTACTGAGCTAAGGCCTGAGCCAATGAAAAACAGAGCCAAAGCCATTTGACTTTGGGGTTTTAAGAGAAAGGCAGCAGACCTAAAAGGATGTCTGGATAGCACACCATGGCTGAGTTTCTCATGAAGCCTTAGAGTCCTTGGCAAAGAAGAAAAGCAAATGGAATTAAGAAAAAGAAAATATACTCAAACCAAACCAGGGATGCGAAGAAACTGTCTCAGGACATAGAGCTAGTTGGCAAGAGTCAGGGCAAGGAGGGGGAGGATATGGTAGTTGGAAAAACTTAAGATTAAAAATTATTTTGTACTTATGCAGCACCTCTGTGGCTAACTGTGCTTATCTACCAGGTCCCCCAGAAGTCAGCCCAGTTAATAATCAGCTGCCTGCTCAAGTCACATGAATTTGAAGAAACCGAAACTGAAAGAGCCCACCTAACTTGCCTATAAAAAGCCTTGTAAGATTCAGGGTAGGGTCCCAGGATTTCAGAACGTGAGTTCACCTGGGTCCCACCAGCTAATTAAACTTTCTGAGTCTCCAGCCCCCCAAGTGTCTGGAGTTTCCTTGCTGCATCCATTCCATAACAGTGAGGTAGGGAGGGGCATGGGGAAGTTGCAGGTGGCTGGAGAATAGGAGAGTTTTCTGTAGGATCAAAGTCAAAGGTGCAAGGAGGAGAGGAATTTTCAGAAGAAGATGATTTGCAGGGCTTGTTGCTGAGGAGAAGAATTTGGTAAGAGATGTAAGCACAATAGAGGGAGGTGTGAAAATGGAGGTAAACAAAGGCTTGGGCATAGGGGACTTTAAACCATTTGCCATTGCATTTGAGGAAGTTTTCAAAGTCTCAGAGAATTTGGAAATTGAGAGCACCATCTTCTTGCCACCAGCTTTCATTATCCAATTTGTATTGTGGCCAGACAGTTTTGCAGAAGAAAATAAGTCGTTTGCGGCAAATTCCAGGTGAGAATAGTACAAGAGGCCTGATTGCTCATGAGGTGAAATGTAAATTTGGGGAATGAGATAAATTCACGTCCCTGAGATCCTCAGTGAAAACCAGGTGTCCCCAGAAATCTGTGAGGATCTGAGAGTGAGAGGCAAACCAACATCTCTTGGTGTCCCTAAGTGTGGAGGTACCTAGCCACCAGTGTGGCTGAGTGGAAAGCTGCTGCCCCGGCACTGGGATTTTGTTGAGGACAGTCCTGCGCTCCCTGTGAACAGGGTCCAGTAGTGGGAGGGAAACAAGAATTCACTCACCTAAGCAGAGATCAGTGGTTGATGTTGGATGCAGGAAATGCAATGGGGTACAGCAGCGAAAGTGGCTGGCTCAAGTCTCAGGACAGGATAGATGAGGTGAAGCAGAAAAGAAAAATAGAAATCTCCACCCTGTTGGGCACTCACTACTGGGGCCAACAATCCTAGGGCCTTTAAACCTTACTGAGAGGTAGCCTAAGCCAACAGCCTTCAGTTGCCATCAGTTATGCCACCTTTTCATGGGAGATCTGAGAGAGAGACAGGGAGAGAGAAGAGAGGGTTTGCGAGAAAGGGCCTCGCCAGGTTCGTGTGGCCGGGGTGTCTGGGAGCCAACTATCCAGTCCCCATGTTGTGTTCCAATAGAAGTAAAACTGCTGCAAGCTCAAGTAGTTCTCGTCACTTGCTTTCCTCCCTGATCCCTAGGCACCCTGTGGACTCATGTAATCTCAGTTAAAGAAAACAAAATTCATTCCCAATAAGAAGTATGCAACTTCTTGAAGAAACATCCTGTTTCTTGTGCAAATTGTATTCTGATGTGTTTTGAAATGATACAAAAAAAAAAAAGAAAGAAAAAAGAAATGATCTACTCCTTTGTACATGGCTATTGCAAACATGAGAGTCTAAAATTGGCAGATGCCTACAGTGCTCAGTAAAGGAGCTAAAACTGAAAATACATCAGCCATTTTGGGATAGAAAAGGGAAGTTGGAGGAAAGCAAAATGATGGGTTTGCAGAGGCGCGTGTGGTCAGAGACAGTGGACTGGTGGGAAGTGCACAGACGCCGCCCTGCGTGCAGGGGCTCCCAGTGCTTTCTTGGCACTGAAACCAGACGCAGAGAGCTCAGTGCGGCAAATACATGAGGAGAACAATCTATGCACACAACAGTGTGCGGGAAGATGGGGACCCAACAATCAACAAATTTGTTTTCTTTGAGGAGCTAACGTCCACTGGAATAGATACAAAGAAAGCACAGTAATTTCAGTGATAAGAAGTGCACACAAAGGAAGGACATGAGAAGTATACCTGGCATCCTAGAGAGGATGATTGCTGGCTTAAGGATGACTAAATATTAGCCAAAGAGGGGAAAAGGATACAAAGAAAGCACAGTAATTTCAGTGATAAGAAGTGCACACAAAGGAAGGACATGAGAAGGATACCTGGCATCCTAGAGAGGATGATTGCTGGCTTAAGGATGACTAAATATTAGCCAAAGAGGGGAAAAGGGGGGTGGAACTGGAGGAGGAGTGGGGAGAATGTGAGGCAAAGGGGGATCTTAGGCAAAGGCAGGAACGTGATGTGTGCAGGGAAATGACAACGGTTAAAACCTGGGATGGGAAGAGGCACTGGCAGGAAAGACTAATGTGGGAATGATTTCTTATGATCATAGGAGCTAATACCTGTGGAGTGCTTACTGTACGCCAGTGAGGTCCTAAGTCCTGTACACGGATGTACTCAACTGGCACATTAATCCTATGAGGTAGTTTTTGGTTTTCCCCTGTATAGAGTGACAACACAGCATATCACCCATTTGAGAGGAAAAGGGGGAGCATTATGTAATAATCATGCTGAGATGATGGTACAAGGAAAACTAGAGTGAACGGTCATCCTGTCCATTTTTCATAGATTAAAAAAATAATGAGATATAGAAAGATTGTCCGGGATCTCTAACTGTTAAGTGTTGGAGATTTGAGGAAGGCAGAGATAAGGGCGGGTGTCTCAGGAGAAACCACTTCCAGAGAAGTGACGAGGACCAGCCAGCTGTGGGTAAGATGATGCATCTGAGATGTATAAAGAAAACACTGCTAAAGAAAATTATTCAGTGACACTTGTTAAAGCATGGAAAGGAAAGCCTTATTCAGGACCATCACGATAGATACCTCTACCTACCTACCAATGGGGTCTTGCAGTGGAGGAGAGAGATTGGGCTCAGCTGCGAATACAGTATGGACAAATGGGAATTTATAGTCAAGGAACAGGGTGGGGTTAATGGATGGAAAATTACTAAGAGGAAACTCCAGGGGTAAAGGGAATTCTGGCAGGTGACCAGACGGCACCTGGGGATGGTGGAGGATGAGGAACCCAATCAGATACTGAGGACAATCAGATATCGAGGGTGAAGGGTTCCTGATAACCTGACTTAGCACAGTTCTTTTGCTAAAACTGGATTTTACAAGGAACTACACAGATGAGCCTAGGAGAAGGTTCAGGAACCTGACTACAGTATGGCCAAGCAAAGAATCTTTGTCAACATGTCCAGTAGGATTTGGAGATATACATTCTGAATTCAGTGGAGAAATTAGGAATAGAAAGACATCAGGAAAAAACAAAACAAAGCAAACAAAAAAATAGGTGCATATTGGAGTTCGTTAAAATAATAAGAATAGATGAAACCACCAATGTATGAAGTAAAAAAAAATGCTCGTAACTATTTCAGGGACCTGAAAAGGAGAAACAAAATGTCCCATTATGCACATCACCCAGATTAATCTCTAAATTCCACAGGGTTTTTAGGCTGTTGATAAATTTGCATTAAAAGAAGTTCAGTCTAGCATCTGAAAATAACATGTTATTCTTATCTTTCTATGTAATTTTTAGTAACATCATATTAATTTACATCCATCACTCCCGGCATTTCTCACCAGTCTGCTCTCCCCACCCTAATTCTTGTGCATCCACATCTGCCCCGCAGCTGCTCTCCCCTGCAGCCCGCCCATCCACCTGCACTCACACGCACCCGGTGGCTTTCCTGCCTCTCACACACGGATGGACTCTGTCTCACTGTGAGTCACTGCAGGACACTCTTGCTTGGCTCAGCCATGGGAAGGGCAGCTATAAGACATCAGGAGGACCCAGATGCTCTTTGGTCCCCAGCCCCCTGGCCCTCTGGGAACTGTAATTTCCCCAAGGTAAAGTATGAGGAGCTTTGTAAGTACATTAGATTTTTTGTTTTATTCTGTTTTTATTTTGAATCTTTCCAATTGCTTTGCTAGCTGCAGAACATAGTAAATTACTGGTAAATAGAAATTGTCTGCCACCTTACACAAACACCGTGAAACATGGCAATAAACTGCTTTGAAAAGCAGGTAAGTCAGCTCTCAACACTAACTGAACAAAGGCCATCATCTCTTTCATTTGGCATTAGATGTAGTTGAAATGTTATAAGCTGCAGGTGATAAACACCACAGGGTTAAGCATGAGTAGCTATGTTCAGGCCAAAATTTTCAATATATTTTTGTTTTTCTCTATAAAACATCACTTCAACATTGTTATTTGTAGTCCAGATATTCACTGCAAAGCTATCATTACAGCAGAAACCTATTTCTACTTTAGTTCTGGTACATGTATGCCCTGCCCCCCCCCCACCAAATATATTTTTGTTTTTCTCTATAAAACATCACTTCAACATTGTTATTTGTAGTCCAGATATTCCCTGCAAAGCTATCATTACAGCAGAAACCTATTTCTACTTTAGTTCTGGTACATGCATGCCCTGCCCCCCCCCACCAACAAAAGATATTTTTCCTCCTTTCCTGGAATAATTTGCATGAGAGTAAAAAGAAAAAAAAAACTCATTTAATTTCCCCAAATCAGTATTTTGCTTTTCTTCTAAACAACAAAGACATTGTATTCCCTCAACTTCAACTCCCCTGCAGTGAATCTTTGACCCCGACAAGAAAAGCAATAGCACTTTTCCCCTCATAAGTGAGATTACATGGCATTTAGAGGTCTGGCCTCAGTACTTGCCATGGCCTGACCATGAGAGGGACTAAGATGCCTTCGTGTTGCTGAAAGTCCTTCCGAATCACTGCAGCCTGCGGTGCCGGAGCGGGGCAGGCGCCCTGGGGAAACAGGCAGAGGCCAACCCACGACCTCGCTCTAATGTGGGATTTGATCTCAGAAGAACAGAAGCTGTAAGAAATTTGAAGATGAATGGGTAGAGCACAGAGGATTTTTCACAGAGGGCAGTGACACTACTCTGTAGGGTGTTACAGTGGTGGCCAGTACACAATTGTTCAAACCCACAGAATGTGCAAATACCAACAGTGACCCCAAATGTCCGCTGTGGACTGTGGCTGACGATGACGTGTCCGTGTACGTTCATCAGCCGTGACAGATGCAGGACTCTGGTGGGGGTGTTGGTCAGGGGGAGCTGTGCGATCGTGGGGGCAGGGGTACATGAAAACAGCTTCTACCTTCTGCTAAATACTGCTGAACTTAAAGCTTCCATAAAAGAAGTAGTCTATTTAAAAGAACTTCTACAGTTCAACAGTCAGGAATTCAAATTACAAATGACCAAAACATATTCTGGTTAATTTAAGACAGAAAAAAAAAAAAAGAAGAAGAAAAGAAAAAAAAGGAACTGCAAAGTCTTCATAACGATTGCCAGGGTGGGCCAGAACACAAGAGGACAGTCACCGTGCAGCCCCTACTCCAGACCTGCTGCTCTTGGGTGCAGGTGCAGAACCCCTCCCCCTCCCCCTGCCCATCAGCCCTGCTCCAGCCACACCTCTAGGCCTCACCACCACAGACCTTGGAACTGACCCACTCAACTGCTCGCCTCCCAAACTTCTCGACCCAGTGCAGAGGTGCAGCCCTGCTCCCTGCTCCTTTCCGTGGGTCACTGAGCACATGGCTGTCACACTCAGGGGCTCAGAATTTGTTCACAGGACCCTGACAAGCTCCAAATCCTGTTTCCTCTGTTTCTGTGATTGGAAAGCTTTATGATTGTGCTCAAGCATTTTAATGTACTTCTACTTTCTAACATATAGACATAATTTTGCTTAGGACTTCAAGAAAACATCAATGATGTTCCGTGAACTTTTTCAAACACTGAGTCACATGCAAATTTCATTTGAGGCCCCACTCTCTTTTGCTTAGTTCACTTCTGTAGAGGAAGAGGTACCAGCTTTTGTCCCATACTAATCCGGCCACCTCTATCCATGTCCCCTCCCATACCATCTAGACTTTGCTTCATCAGCTACCAGACCCCTACTTACTGCCTGCTGGGTAAACCCACCTGTGGGTTCCTTGAACACATCATCAACCCCAAAACAAATCTCCTCCAGCATTAATGCTGAGATTCTCCTATGCTCTTTAAAGATAAAACAAAATTAATTCCGTTTAATTTCAGTAAATGACAACCCCACACTCCCTGACCTGAACAATCAGACCCAAAGCTTTGAAGTTTCCTTTGATTCCTTGTTAACACTCAATATCCAACCCATCAGCAAATTCTTCTGGCTCTATTTTAGAATGTTTTATTCATCATCGTAACCTGCACTGTCGCCTCCAGTCCTGGGCCAAAGCCCCCAGGCCTCTCACCTGGAAAATCACAATATCTCAGCTGTGCACCTCCTTGTCCTTTGCCCACTGCAGCCTCTTCTCTATAGAGCAACCAGAGTGACCCCTTGAAAGTGCCAGGTCCTGTCACTGCTCTGTTCAAAATCCCCACAGCTAACACGTTCACTCAGGAAATCCCACGGGCTCACCAGCGGCTAGCTGGCCCTGCTGTCCTCTAGCATCCTTTCCGTCCCTTCCTTCCACACTCACGCCAGTCTTCCTGGGACCCTTCCTGGCCTCCGAGCACACTCTTGTCTGGAGTCCTTACCATTTGCTTGTCCATCCTTCTCAGCTACACCATGGTGCTTCCCCATTTTTTTTTCAGGTATATGGTCAAATGGAGTCATACTGAAGAGGCCTCCCTCCCCACAGCGTGTGACAGAGCAGCTCCCCCACCCCCAGTGCCACCGGCAGTGTTTGCCTCTATTTCTCACCGTGGCAGTTGGCAAATGGCATCGTCTTGTCTGTTCTCTTTCTATAAGGCAAGCAGGACGTGTTAACTTTCACTGCTGTAATGCCAGAGCCCAGAGCAGTGCCTGACCCATATTTAATAATCCCCAAATATTTAGTTAAATAATTAATATATTTTTGATGCTCAGGTTACTTCTCTACCATTTATTCCCCAAATGATAGATAGATGGATCATATACACACATAAATACCAGTATATGTTAATCATGCAAGGTTCCCCTTGAGCCAAATTATGTCAGTCCAACTCTCAGATATCTGTCACATCTGCCCCCTTCCCTTGTACGTCAATGCCACGGCCTCATCAGTTCTCAACACAAAACTTGGAAAAGTGTGGTGACGTTGGTCTTCAGGTTCCAAATATGCTGCCTCCCTTTCTTTTCCCATGCTACTGGAGCAATCTCCCTAAAATATAATCCTGATTAAATCTTGCAGCTGTTTAAAATTCTTCATTAGTTACCAAGGCCTATATTATAAATTCTAAACATTCCTATTACGTGCAAGGAGATCTGACACTGAACCACCAGAGAAATGACAGGAGCTGTTCCTGCAATCGTATCCCCAGTGCCGAGCACGGTGCTTGACACTTGGTGGACATGAAATCAGCTTCTGCTAATAAAGAAAGAGCAAGAACAAGGCGGGTGGGGGGCAGGTAAAGTTGATCTGTCTAGCCCAGTCATGTTTACCCTTCCCAGATGACACTGAACCACTGGTGTCTCTTAAGGACAGCACCTGCAGCTGTGCCTGCCACTGCTTTTCTTTGTGCTTTGCCTGTGCTGCCACTCTGCATCTGACCAAATCTTCCCCAAGCTTTGCATCTTCCCTGTGAACTTAACGGCTCTCTGCCCACGCCTGATTGTTCCTCCAGCATGATTTCCTGTCACTCTGGGATGGATGACACCAGCTGACAGTGCACTGCTTATGTCTGCTCCCTGCACTCTTGTCCATACCAACCCACAGTCACAACACACCACACCTGCACACATGCAAAAACAGGGATTCATCAAGGAAAGGGACTGGAGCACAATGTCAGGTGCACAGTAGAGACTGAGCAATTGTTTATTAAATAAATAAGCAATTTAAAAGAATGTGAAGAGTTCTATGAACAAAAACAAATTCCATTGAACGATATTCTCAATTGCTCCTGAGATTCAGAGCTAGGGTGGCATGAAGGTCTCACCATCGCCAAAAATGATTTAATGTCAAATTTATAATAAAGGGGCCTCCATGGAGACAGAAGAAAAATCGGAAGAGCCTATTAAGCACAGCCATACCTGGTATGGTAGGAGAAGAAGAAAAAAAAGGAAATGCAGGGAGCAAATATTGCAGTCCTTGGATCAGGAGCAGGAGAAGCCCTATTAGTGGAGGCAGCTGTCAGAAACATGGGAAGGAAGATTGAGATGAAACCAGACAGGACCTGCAGTATGCATAATTTAGCCTTTCAGGGCTTAGCGATCAGGTACCTGGTCTAAACTGACACTAATCACAGAACAGCATTAAGTATGTTGCACGTAGATTATATGAGTTTGTCTTCTTTCATACTTATATTTTCAGCAGGTACTTTTGAATGTGTATTCCAATTAACATATTTGCTTAAACTTTCTATGAGTGTGTTTAATCATACAGTATTATTTTAAATATAGCCAATTACGTTGTTCTATAGCTAATTACTTATAATTTCTTCATTTTGCACCCTAATGACAATTGTAAAATAAGTTAACACTCTTTCTAAGAATTAGCAGTAGTGATTAGTGTATTTCAGTTAAGCCAGCATATATAGTCACAATTAGATTCACACACAGAACCAGAAAAAAAGCAGGGGAAGCAAATCTCATGTCCGGAATCCAGACAGAATTTAAAGTTGTATTTCAGTTAAGCCAGCATATATAGTCACAATTAGATTCACACACAGAACCAGAAAAAAGGCAGGGGAAGCAAATCTCATGTCCGGAATCCAGACAGAATTTAAAGGTTTCTCCTTTGTGATTTCCAAATACTGTTATACATGTCTGTAGATTTATCGAATCCTTGAAGGGATATCTCGTGCCATGCTTTAAAATCCCCTTTTATTAGTGTTTACTGAAATGAAGCTGGAAGTACTGAATTGAATTGAAATCCTCTTCATGAAAATATTTTCTTTTTCTACCCCTTTCATCCCTTCCCAACAGCCCCAGTGATCTCTGCAGCCAACTACTAAAACCCTCAGATGCAACAAACAGGGTTTGAAACCCACTAAACTCAGGAGCTTACTTTTCAGTGTAACACCTCCATGAGCTGGGAATTGTTTTGTGTGTACATTTTTAAAGCTTCATATTTATTTTACATAAGCTGCCATATGGTCCTGTAGCTGTGTTTGCTTGCTCTAATAACTTGCTGATAACACTTAGAAAGATATGTCTTCCCATTTGGCCTCAGGCATAATGTTTGGAATACACCTCTTTCCTAAGCACTGCAGGCCACCAGCTGTGTTATTGAAAACCTTATAAAACACTTCGTGGAGGAATCAGCATATAATAATCAAATCAAAATACATATTTCTGTGATACCCTCTTACCTCATTGTACAATCATATCTTCAACTATTGATTAAATATACTAACTTAAACACAGAGTAGAAACATGCTTTCATTTATTTTAGCTTAACTTGTAGAGCATGAGGTATTGGTTTCGGTAACTAAGTGTGAAATACCTGAAATACCGTGTTTTTAGCTGCTAGTCAATCAGATTAGAACAGGTATAAATTCCAAAAACAGTATGATTCTTGATACACTCAATGTTTCTTCTACTTTTTCTACACTTTACTAAGCATGATATTTACATCCCAAAATGACTCCAAGAGATGTTTCAACTAATCCTCTATTTCTCAATTGCCTGCTGTGTATAATGACCATCATGAAAAGAACTCTGGATTATTTGTCTTCCTAAAAAAAAATAATTCTTTTCATAAATATGTGGTCAGCACCTATGATAGGAGCTAGGGACAAAATTGGTGAAGAAATATAGGCATGATCCCTGCTCCTATGGAGATGACAAATAAATATTTAAATGATCACAATGAGTATAAAATAATTAACTGACATCATTGCTCTGAAGAAAAAAAAAAACAAAACATAGTTTTCTGAAAGTGTTTGAACCACAGGATCAGAAGAGCCTCCGTGAGGAAGAAATAAGTTGAGATATGAAAGGCGTGTAGAAGTTACCCAGGCAAAAGAGGGAGGAAGGACTTTAAATGATCACAATGAGTATAAAATAATTAACTGACATCATTGCTCTGAAGAAAAAAAAAACAAAACATAGTTTTCTGAAAGTGTTTGAACTACAGGATCAGAAGAGCCTCCGTGAGGAAGAAATAAGTTGAGATATGAAAGGCGTGTAGAAGTTACCCAGGCAAAAGAGGGAGGAAGGACGGTTTGGGGAGAAGCAGCCTGTCTGCAGGGGCGAGCTGGGTGGAGAGACAGAGCCTGGGGTGGCCAGGAGTGGGAGTCACTCTGCGTGCCATGTCACAGGGAGCGGCCGTGAGCTCTGGGAAGGCAGAGGGCCCCAAGCATGCCAGAAATCTTTATCCAGGACACCAGGCAGCAGTGACAGAATTTCTAAGCAGGTCGAATTTTATTGGTGATATTATCACTTTGAACTTTGGAAAGATCAATATGCTAGACTATGTAGAGAAGACCAGCATAAAGTGGAGGGTGGCGAAGAGCAGACGCAGAAGGCTGCTGAGCCCAGCAAGAAATGATGGAAGTGTGGGCAAGGCAGCAGCTCTTAGCCAGAGAAGGGATGTCCCGCTCCTCCAGGGTGTTCACAAAACAATGCAGGAGGTTTGGATATCACAATGGATGGGAAGCTGAAGGCATTATCAGGGGAGGGTCAGGGACGTTAAATGTGTAAGATAGTCCCTAACAACAGATGCACTTTTCTCCCACAATGCTAATAATGCTTCATGTGTGAAAAACTGGAGAATTGTGACGTGGACAGAAGTAGAGAAAAGTTTATGAAACTAGGTGCTGGTAAGATACAAAAGATGAGGAAGAAAGAATGCTTAAATGATTTCTGGCTGACATAACTGAATAGATGGCAGTCATGGAATTGGGGGATCACAAAAAAAATTATTGAGGGAAAAAAGCATGATATTATGCTTGAGCATATTGACCATGAAATGTATTTGAGACATCTAAGTACAGATCTTGGGAAAACGGTTGCTAAATAGATCTGGATTTCAGTAGAGTGGCCTGATTTATACACTTAACTGTAACTTATAGGTGCTAATTGTGATGGTTAGTTCTAGGTGTCAGCTTGATTAGATTAAGAAATACCTAGAAACCTGGTAAAGCATTACTTTGGGGTGTGTCTATGAGGGTGTTTCCAGAAGACATTAACATGAGATTCTGAGTAGACTGGGTTGGAAAGATTGCCCTTAATATGGGTGGGCACCATCCAATCTGCTAGGGTACTGGAGAGAACAAAAACAGAGGAAAAGGCAAATCTCTCTCTGTATCCCCTGGAGCTGGGATACACTATGCTCTCATGGATATCAGAACTCCAGATTCTTCAGCTTTGGGGTTCCAGGACTTACACCAATAGCACCAGAGGCTTCCCTGGTTCTGAGGCCTTCACACTTGCACTGAGCCACGCTACCAGCAACCAGTTTGCAGACGGCCTGTCACAGGACTCCCCAGCCTCCATCATCACATGAGCCAATTCCCCTAATGAGTCTCCTCTCATGTATTTATACACACGTCCTATTGGTTCTGTCTCTCTGGAGGACCCTGACTCATTGAAGCTACGGTTGTGAATAAGACTGAGTGAGGAAACACAATATAATGAAAGAAAAGGCTGAAGGTTGAAAACCTATGATATCTGAATGTCTTGTAGGAAAGGAAGAGGTTGCAAGGTCAAACGAAAAGCAGCAGATACAGAAAATTTTAAAATCATGGGAGATTATTGACATAGAAGCCAAGGAAAGAGTATCTCAAGAAGCAATCAATGGTCCACATTGCCTAATGTTGTTGAAAGAGAAAATACTAACAAAATTAAAAATTCATTGTCTTTGGCAACCTGGAAGTGATGGTTGATCTCAGCTAAGAGGGTGTCAGTGGAGTGATGCTAGAGGAGTGTGTGTGAGAAGGGCTGAGCAGGAACCAACAGGCGGAAATGGGGACCAGGAACTCAGAAATGCTCCTTCAAGAGACGGTCATGGTAGAGGAGAGGAGATATCGAGTAGAGCAGCGTCTACAGAGGAGTGTGTGCCAGCTGTCTATCCGTATGTGCCAAGACACCCAGCAACACTGAGGGGCCTAAATCAGTAACAATCGTTTATGCCTATCTCTCTGGGTGGGACAGGTGCACTGTGGCTCTGCTTGAGGTCTCTCAGGTGGATGCACTCAACATCGGGCTGAGACTGGGGTCAAAGACCTCATCAAAATCAGATCAAGATGTCAATGAAGCTCCTGGGACTTAGTTCCTCTGCATCTGAGACATGGGTCCAAAGCTGCACCTCCTGATGAGGACCGGAGCAGCAAGCACCGCAGTTCTGGAATTCAGTGGGGCGCAC
>NW_007735954.1:34257-35654 GCF_000696425.1 Galeopterus variegatus
AAAAAAAAAATTCAGAACACAAATACATATATATCTACTGATATAACACACATATACATTTGTGTATCTATAGTATTTTTGTTGCTTAACTTTCTATCTTAATAATTATGTCTTTTGAGGAGTAAAAGTTATCATTTTGATAAAGCTTGAATTATTGTGTTTTGTCTTTAATGGATCATGCTTTTTGTGTCCTATCTAAATCTTTGTTTAACCCAAAGTCACAAATATTTTCTGCTACTAGTTATATAGGTTTAGCATTTACATTTAAGTCTATGATCTGTTTGACTATAAATAAACATAAGGATAAAATTTTATTTTCTTTGTATGAATAATATCCAGTTGTTTCAGCACAATTTATTGAAAAGACTTTTCTTTTCCCATTGAAATGCTTTCATAATTTAATTGAAAACAAACTGACCCTATATGTACATTCATTGACTTATATATTTATCCTTCACCACACTGTATCAATTATTATAGCTTATACTTAGGACTGAAACCAGCTCATATAAATCCTTTAAGNACTGTATCAATTATTATAGCTTATACTTAGGACTGAAACCAGCTCATATAAATCCTTTAAGTTTATTTTTCTTCTTTAATATTTTATTAGTGAATGTTGGTCATTCACATTTCCACATTTATTTGAGAATCAGTTTATCAATTTATACAGAACAACCTGGTGCAATTTTGATTGGATTGTGGTGCATCTGTGGATGAATTTGGAATGAACTGACATCTTAAAAGTAATGCATCTTTCAATTCATGAATATCTATTTCTCTCTATTCACTTAGGATTTCTTTATTTGTTTCTTAAAAATTGTTGTTTTCAGTGGGCAGATCTTACATATATCTTGTTAAATTTATTTCTAGATATTTCATTTCCATGGATGTTATTGTAAATGTAATTGAATTTCTTATTTACTTTCTAAATTTTTTGCTAATATATTTGATCGATGCCATTTATTTTGNTTTTTTTTTTTATTTATTGCGTGAGTTAGTACTTCTAGTACAATGTTGCATGGAAGCACCAAGAGAAAACATGCTTGACTTCTTCCTAATCTTAAGGGAAAACAATAGTCTTCCTTTATTAAGTATAACATTAGCTATTAGTTTTATGCAAAAGTTCTTCATCAAGTTGAGGTAGATTCCTTTTATTTTGTGAAGAGGGGCTATAATTTTTTGTGGCAGAATACTGAGGAAGGATGAGCTACATAGAAATAAAGCTCCAGTAATTCTAGATAAGACTTCCTTGATTTCTATCCAAATACTGATCTTTGCATGCGTGAGATGAGAGTAAACTATGTGAAAACATGGAAATAACCCATGGAAATCAGTAAACTGAACAGTCACACCAGACTAGAAATAGTTCATGCTTCTGTTTCAGCCAATGACTC
>NW_007735954.1:36040-36492 GCF_000696425.1 Galeopterus variegatus
AAACATGGAAATAACCCATGGAAATCAGTAAACTGAACAGTCACACCAGACTAGAAATAGTTCATGCTTCTGTTTCAGCCAATGACTCTAACACATTAGACAGTGCAGAATCCTCAGAACTATGTAATCAAACATGATCAGACATGCAAAAAGGCAGGAAAAGCAGAATATACGATCAGGAAAAAAATCAATCAATGAAAACAAAGTCAGAAATGAGAAAGGTGATAAAATCAGCTGGCAAGTACATTAAAATAGTTATTATAAATATGCTTTATATATTCAGGAAGGGAAAGACAAAGATGACTGTGTTGAGGAGAGAAATAGAAGTTATAAAACGATGTAGGGGGAAGGTACAAAGCTCTAGAATACCTATGCAAATATTTTAAAATATGATAGAGATAATTAGCCAATAGCTGCAATAAAACTAGGTAATAAAAATACTTAACACAAAA
>NW_007735954.1:36956-40300 GCF_000696425.1 Galeopterus variegatus
GGGATATATTGATACGAACAAAGCAAATTTCAAAATAAGAATATTGCTATGGATAAAGACAGACATTTCACAGTGAAATTCTAAGTGCATATGCTTTAAAATACATAAAGCACAAACTAAGAGACCTGAGGAGAAAGAGACAAGTACAAAAATTTATAATTAATTTTGGATATCCCAACATTCTTTTTCCAGTAACTGATCAAGTATCTAGACAGACTAACTAAGGATATGGAAGAACTGAGCAATGTTATGAATCTGACGTAATTGACATCTATAAACATATAAGCAAAGAACAGCTGAATGCACTTTCTTTCCAAGAACACTCAAAATATTCATCGACATAGAATTTCAGCATATTTCATATTCTGCACAGTTAAAGAGTCTCAGTAATTTTAAAATATTTGAATCATACAAACTGTAAACTTTCTAAAAACTTGTTTATTTTTTAATTGACACGTATTGACTGTATGAGGTACTTCAAAAAGTTCATGGAAAAACAGAATTAAGAGATAATAAAAATCCTTCCATGAACTTTTGAAAACTCCTTATACTTATTTATGAGGTAGAGAGTCATATTTCAATACATGTATACAATGTGTGATGATCAAATCAGGGTAATTAGCATATTCATCATAGCGAAAGTTTATCATTTCTTTGTGATCAGAGCATTTGAACTCCTCTCTTCTAACCATTCAAGAAGAAAGATACCTTCAAATTAAATCACAAACTTTAAATTAATCAATTGATCAAGAAAAGAATTATAAAGTAAACCTTTAGGGTTCAGTTAATGCAGTAGCTAGAGTAAAATATACAACATTACATATTTACACAAAAAAAGAAAAAAAGACTCAAACCAATAATTTAAGCTTTCACTATAAAAAAAAATTAGGGAAATAAAAGAAAGCATAAGAAAAAATAATGAAGAAAAAGTTAGAAGTCAATGAAATATAAAGTGGATGAACAATAGAGAAGACCATTGAAACTAAAAGGTCGTTCTGAAAAGGACTGAGAAAATCAATAAATGGTTAAGTAAGCTTCTCAAATATTGTCTATAGAAGTTAGATCATACCAAAAGTAATGAATAGATATATTACTTTCATCAGTGGGAAGACTTAATATTCTTAAGATGTCAGTTCTCCTGAACTCGACCTATGCAATTCCAGTCAAAATCTGAGGGAGTGTTTGAAGAAGCTGGAAAGCTCAACCTAAAATTTAGAATTTAAAACAGAAATGCAAAGGAGCTAGAAGAATCAAAACAATTGCAAAAGCAAAAAATGAGAGAACTTACATCATCTGATTTCAAGGCTTAGTATAAAGTATTTGCCATACATACACCTGTTATAAGACTTTTATGCAGAATTTATAAAGAGCACTTGTAATTAAATAACAAGAATAAAATAATCCCTTACAAATGTGTAATGGATTTGAATAGACACTTTATCACATTAGATATTCAAATGGACAAGAAGTACGCAAAAAATATTCAACATCATTAGTAATTAGAGAAATACAAATTAAAACTACAGTTAAATTTTATTAAAAACCTATTACAACAGTTAAAATTAAAGAAAAAATAATTCTAAATGGTTCAGACACTTTGGAAAGCAGTTGGGTGGGGTTTTGCTTCCTTGTTTGTTTTTTGGTTTTGTTTTGTTTTGCTGTGTTTTATAAAATTAAATCTGGATTTACCATATGAACCAATATTTGCATTCCTAAGCACTTATTCAAGAGATTCAAAAACATATCCATACAATGACTTAGACTGAAATGTTTATAGCAGCTTTATTCAAAATAAAACAAAAGTGGAAATAATACAAATGCGCCATCAATTGGCAAATGAGTAAATCAATTTTAGTACACAAACCCAGTAGACTAGTACCCAGAATAAAAAAGAATGAACTATTGTCACAGGCAACAACATGCATAAATACCAAAATGTTATGCTAAAAAGCCATACAAAAGATGAACATTGTTTTGAGTTGTGTGTATACGAAAGCACAGAAAAAACCAAATGATAGTGACAAACAGCAGATCAGTGCTCGCAAGGACCACCCATGGGGGGGTCAAGAGAGTGTAAAGAGGCATCAAGAAATGTTCGAGGCTGTGAAAATGTTGCACTCATACATCACGATTGCACTGGCAATTTTATGGCTGTTTATATGTGTTAATTATTACTGAGCTGTATTTAAAATAGAAAACCTTATTGTTTTAAATTATACTTCAATAAAGCTGACTTTTAAAAGCAGCAAAACCACAAGACTCATCTTATGTAGCTCTGTATTTTAAGCATGTATTTCTCTCTGGTGTCTGACTCTTTTTTATTATCTATTGTAAATTGACAATTTATAATTGTATGAATTTATGGGATACAAAGAGATGTTATAATTTATGAATACAATGTGCAATAATCAAATCAAGCTAGTTAACATACCCATCACCTTAAATACTAAACATTCTTTGTGGTGAGAGCATTTGAAATTTACTCAGCGATTTTGACATGTACAATATTCTGTTACTATCTACAGTCACCAAAATAACACACCCCTTCTGTCCGAGATTCTGTACTCTTTTGTTGGCCCCCCGGTAATTCCTTCCTGCATGTAACTGAGCTCTCAGCTGGGGATTTCAGCAGAGTCTCTCATTCATAACTCCAGGTTCATCCCATATGCATGTTCATCCCATACGCAGTTCTCTTACTGCTAATATTTTCTTTTTAAATGTTTAGCTGCTTTTGCAGCTTTGAACTCTGATCGTCGACATCCTGAGCTGGAAGGACTGTGGTCTCTGCTGCAGGAGCCGTGAGCACTGTGGGGCCTCTCACAGAAACTCACACCCGCCTTCTGCCATTAGCACTTTTGAGAATTAAGATTTCTTAGAATTTGTCTGCTTTTGAATGCTCTCAAGCATCTTCAAATTTTTTTAAAATCCCCATTTATAATTATTTCTGGAAGGGCTCATGGTATATGAGCCCTATTCCAAACCGATCACCAGTTTCTTCTCAGGCCCAGAACCATCCCATGCAATGATATTCTGCCCTCTGGGCTTCTGCCTCTGCCCCTGAGAGGCAGGATGCTTCCTGACAGTAAACAGCTGGAGGGCAAAGGCCTCTTTCCATTTTGTGATTTCTCTGTCCTTATAAGTCCAAAGTAGCAGTGCTCCCACCAGATCACTTCTGTTTAAAATTGTGTGGATTCATATGTGCGAGCTAAGAGAGAAAGAAGGAAGGAAAGAAAGACCACAGTAGTGCATTGGTCCTGCAGAGGGAAAGAGCATTCCTTAGGCTACAAAGTGGCCGGGGGGGGGGGGTAAGGGAGGGGGGGGGGGGTTGGGGATAATTGGGGGGG
>NW_007735954.1:41221-43056 GCF_000696425.1 Galeopterus variegatus
AAAAAAAAAAAAAAAAAAAAAAGACCCGGTGGTGGGTGGGGGGGGGGGGGGGAAAAGAGCTTTCCTTGGAAAAAAGGGGGGGGGGGGGGGGGGGGTAAGGGAGGGAGAGGGAGGTTGGGGATAATTGGGTGGTGGACACTGGGTACAAATGCAATTTCTGGTAATGGGTATGTTGCCAGTATGAAGCTGGCCCTCACATCATGGGCATGAGAGGTGACAATTAGCATTGTATCTCATGAATATGCATAAATAAATAAATAAATAAATAAATAAATAAATAAATAAAATTGTGTGGATGTTCTATTAATTTTTGAGTTTTTTTTTACTAGTAGAACAAAAACCCAGCCACAAATCTCTTTAAGAAATGTCCTTCTCTACCTGAGCTTCCTGTGAAGCTATGGTTAATATTCTTTTGAGCTTGTTTTTAAACAGAGAAGATAATGCAGCAATTATCTGAGGTCCTTTCAAGACTTTCGCCTTGCTGAAAACTTTGATCAGATGCCATTGCAAATGTTTGAGCTCTTAAAAAAGGATCTTATAGATCCACACAGGTTTTTTTCTAATGCCTCTCCTTAATTTGAGGATTTTTTTCCCCCCATCGGGAAAGGCTAGGAATAACAAAAAGTATTATTTTTAAACCCATGAAATCCTGGCTCTTTTATAGGTCCTTTAAATTTTGCTTGAAACCTGCAGAGTTCCTTCTTCAGCTTATTTCTCTCCTGTCTAATTTTGCTACAGTCATGTAGAAGAAACCAGATGTTAATTTTACAATATTCTCCCTAAGTATTCCCTGAGCTAAATCACTGATTTCCCTAAGTATATTTCCTGCTTTCTACATTACTGCAGGTGACAGTATTGCCAAACTTTACAGTGTTACATAACCAGGAAACCCTTTCCTTCTCCTACAAATTTTTTTTTTCTAATTTTCCTGTAGCTGTCACAGACAGCATTCACCCAGATATTTAGGTTTGTGGTAATGGTCTCCTCAAGGCTGTCTCAGCCTCTGCCTGCCTGTAATTCCAAAGCTAAAGCCTTATGTTTTAGGTTTTTGTTACAGCAGCACATCTATTCCAGGTACTAAATTATTTTCTAATCATTTATTGCCAGTTAGCAAATCAACCCCAAGATGTAGTGGCTTTGAACAATGATAATCGTCACATAATTTTGTCTTATGTTTCTGGAGGCGGACAGCTCTGTTAGGGAGTTCTCGGTCAGAGTTTGCATGTTGTTGCAGCTGGAGATGGAGTCATCTGGAAGGCTTCCTTACTCATATTTGACAGTGGTTGATGCCTGTCTGCCGAGTCCTTACTTGGTCGGGCAGTTGGACTGTTCCATGTGGCCTGTCCATNATATTAACCAGAAATCTGAAATACCAAGACATGTTAATAAGTTGCCTGATTACTAAGTTAATACATAAGACAACAGCTTTTTTTAAATAAAATCAATAACTCATAAGAAAATATAATGGAAGAAATTATCTTGTTTATAGTGGCAACATATCAAATAGAAATCTGGAACAACCTTAACAAGAGATGTAGAGTTTTAAAAAAAAGAAAACTTTAAAACCCCACTGTAAATCATACATTAAATTTTCATAAATGGAAAGATGTGTCCTATTCTCAGATACAAAGACCTGATATTGGACAGGTATCACATTTTCCCCAGTTAAAATGTAATGCAATCCCAAAGTTCCAATAGAATTTTTGTGAGCCAGAAATCCATAACAAAATACTATGAAAGTCACCCTTTTTACAAAGAAGACTACTGGGAGTAAAGGAGAAAGAGCCAGGTGCTAACACTTAACCTGTAAAATGACACAAACACTGTGACAGTGG
>NW_007735954.1:44181-47415 GCF_000696425.1 Galeopterus variegatus
AAGTATGCTTACATATCAATCTGTAAGCATGATTTTTATTTATTTAGCTGATTAATCTTCTAAATTAATTTTATCCACCTTTAATTCAAGTTTTCCTGTGAATATACAAAAACTAGAGTGATAGCTGTTAATGTGTTCATTCTGTTAGCAAATGAAGACTTTTTTATTAAATAAGACCACTTTTTAAATCATGGGCATCAGTTGCTTCAAACGGGAGGGTGGCAGGAACAGGCTAAGAGCCCACAGTCCCAGTGGGTACCTCATTCTGCTTTTCTTTCCCCATGTCTATCCGGTGATCCTTGAAGTCACTGAGTAGCTTCCAATATATACAAATTTCACAGAAAATAGTTTCTGCTTCATCTAATAGAGCTAAATCAGTCTCAGAAACAAATTTCTCCTTCATTAATTTACATGTGAGGATTCTCCACGCAGGTGATGGAGCAGTGCTTCTCAAACTTGAATGTGCCTACAGTCCCGTCACAGTGCAGGTTCTGATCTATCAGACCTGGGCAGGGATCTGAGATTCTGCATTTTGAATGGTCTTTCTGGTGATAACCATGCTTTGAGGGGCAGCACGTGAAGCTGGTCAAACACCGTGCCCAAATCTATTTTTACTCTCATTCTGTGATTTTGGTTCAACAACCACAGTGTCAGAATGGCAAAGGTATCTCAAACTCTATCACATAGATAGTTGCCTCTGGTACCTAAAATCTCTAGATGAAAATGTTGTTCCAAATAGTGCTATTCCCAAGAATACTTCAATGGCAAACAAACAACAACAAAAAAGTGACCTACTTTCTCTTCTAAATAATAGCATCATGTGTCAGGGTAATCAAAGTTTCTTAGATCTAAAGGTTCTGATGATTTCTAAGACTAAAAATGAAGCCAGAAGCATGGCCCCAATTACCACCATAAACAGAACACTGTAGGTACCTCTGATGGTTTTAAACAGGAGTCGATAAACAAGAGATCAAAAAATAAGCCACATTTGTGAGATTAGAAAATGGAGTCAAAATTAAAATTGTATTTATTATTTTTCTACCTACCTGGAATATATTTCTATGAGCCAATAATGATGTCTATTTTTAAATTATGTGATCCTAAAAGTTAATTAATCATATAAATATAGAAAATTACTTCTGTGAAGGAAAATAAAGGAAGATTTTTAAAATAAAACTAAAAAATTACTGTGATTAATCAGTAGAATTATATGCAGTATAACATTTGACAAAATTATGAATCATGAAATTTAACTACACTGGTTTTAATTATAGTTTTAGGTTTTACATTATTTTATCTAATCTCTTTCCTTACTTCTTAGATGATTCATTTTATCTCTTCCCAATTCAATCACTGTGTCCTGAGTTTTCTTTTAAAACCTACTTAAATCTACTCTTTGATCCTAAAGTGCAATAGCTTATAACCTTAATAATGGAAGATAATATATTCTTATAATTATCTTCTTAATATATTATCTTCCATTGAATATTTTATTTCAAAAAGAGTATGTTACTGTCACATTAAATAAACTTTTAGACAAGCATCAGTTAATAAATAGCACATTTTGCAGAATTGGAATCATTCTGGTCTCTAATATTAGATGTCACTGAATTATATAGATTAGCTCTGCATTTAACTAAATAATAAAAACACCTAATTTGATGTAATTCGGAGATCGTTCCTTGAGATTATTTGTTTTTTATAGTATTATTTTCAGGTATCTATTTGTGGAGAACAACAGGTTAGTATATATGCTTAGCTATGTAAGTCTAGCAAGTTCTGTGCTTGATTAGTTCAATTATATTCATAGCAACCTAAAGCAGTTTTGTATGTTAAATATGTTTTAGGTGCTTTGTTTATTTAAAAATATATATCTAACAGTCCCACCAACAGAGTAGGAGAGTTCCCTTTTCTCTGCATTCTCACCAGCATTTGTTATTCTCCATCTTTTTGATAATGGCCAGTCTAACTGGCATGAGATGGTGTGTCAATGATGTTCTGATTTGCATTTCCCTGATGCTGAGTGATGTTGAGCATTTTTTCACGTGTCTGTTGACCATTCGTATATCTTCCTTTGAGAAATGCCTATTCAGCTCCTTTGCTCGTTTTTTAACTGGGTTACTTGATTTTTACTAAGTTGCTTGAGTTCCTTGTGTATTCTGGATATTAATCTTTTGTTAGATGCATAGTTTGCCAATATTTTCTCTCACTCAGTAGGCTGTCTTTTCACTCTGTTGTTTCTTTTGCTGTGCAGAAGCTTTTTAGTTTGGTATAATTCCATTTGTTTGTCAAAAAAAAATAAAAAATAAAAAATTATAACAAACCAAGCCCAATACCATACCATGTAAAGGTAAACATCCCTACACCCCTGCCACCGGCCGACCAGAACAGCTCTTGCTCGTTATCAGTCTCTCCCTTGGTGGGCGAGTGAATTGCCTGGATTCCTCTTTCCCTCCCATCCCCGTTGGGAGGAGACAGGGGAAGAGAGCCGTGAAGAGAGGTGAGCACAGCCGCGGGTCCCAACCAGCCCGTTAAAGGACACTCAGACGCAGCGGGGGTTCTGTCGAGCAGTTCCATTTATTATCACACAAGCACTTGCTTTTAAAGGCAAATGGGGGGCCGAGCCCACAGCGCACTCTGGAGAGTATGGCACTGGGAGTGCAGTGGCACTCCTGCCGCAGGTTCGGATCCTATATAGGGATGACCGGTGCGTTCACAGCACTCACTGGCTGAGCATGGTGCAGCCAGTCTCAAAAAGGACAATAAATAAATAAATAAATAAATAAAGGCAAATGGGGAAGGGAGGTTTTTACATCCTCCAATCAGCTTAAAGCTTACGAGAGCATGCATCCTGTCTCAATGCCTAGCTATTGCAATCATGCAGTGTTCATGAGCACAGAAGAACATATTTGGCCAATAAGGGCTAAGGCAAGTTTCCCACAGACACTCCCACCCTAATTCCTCTTGGCGCTGTCTTAGGCTGCCATGTTAATACGCCCTTGTGGGCCCATAATGGCACCACTTGTAATGTCACTTAAGGTGGNTTATTATCACACAAGCACTTGCTTTTAAAGGCAAATGGGGGGCCGAGCCCACAGCGCACTCGGGAGAGTATGGCACTGGGAGTGCAGTGGCACTCCTGCCGCAGGTTCGGATCCTATATAGGGATGACCGGTGCGTTCACAGCACTCATTGGCTGAGCATGGTGCGGCCAGTCTCAAAAAGGACAAAAAA
>NW_007735954.1:48341-50755 GCF_000696425.1 Galeopterus variegatus
CCTGTGGAAATCCTACCCGTTATTGACTATCCAGCCAAGTGGGGGTGGCGCGGAGCCTTACAGATTGGCATTGCTTTTTTTAAAGGGCCATATTGACCCAAGGGCTGTCAGGGCTTTCATTATGGGCCACCTCCTCTACCACCTGGGTGAGCATTACGAGAGAAGTGGTGTTGCACCTTATACGGGACACAACCTGGTGAATGGCATAAGGCCCCAAGATGATTAAGACAAGGAAAATGGCTAGGGGGCCCGCCAGGGAGGACAGCAGGGTGGTGAGCCATGGGGAACTTGAAAGCCAGCCTTGGAACCAATTACAAGCCAATTGGCTTCTTGCTTTTTTTTTTTTTTTTTTTTGCGCTTTTCTAGCCCTTCTCTAAGCCTAGCTAGGGAACCCTTGACCACTCCAGAGTGGTCGACATAGAAGCAGCACTCTTCTTTGAGGGCAGCACATAATCCTCCTTGCTGTAAGAACAACAGGTCTAGTCCACATTGATTCTGTAAAACAACTCCAAAAACTGATGTTAGTGATTTTTTTTCAAAATGTGATATAGACACCTCCAAGCAGCCAAAATCTATGTCCACTGCCTCCCTAAGGGAAGCTACCTGTTGATGTGCCAAGGCTATTCTGGCGGTCCCGGTACCTGCTCCAATAACTCCCAAGAGGAAGCTGATGGCCACCGCAGCTGCCCCTGTGGCCCGCTTGTTTCAGGTCTGCTTATTTCAGGTTTTGGGGGTGGTGAAATTTGCCACAGTGCTGCAAAAGGGTTTGTTGGCACTTACAAAGGAACCTTTGCCAAGGACCTGTGGGAAGGTGAGTCCGGGGTTGGTGGCATTGGGCAACGCTACTGCTTGATTTATCTCTGCCTACACGTGGCACTCTTCTTTAAAGAAGGCGCAGAGCTTGATAAACTAATTTGGAGTGAGGACAACCTTACAGAGCATTTTCCAATCTTGGGTTGTGAAAGGTTGGTGTGCTAAGCCCTGGAGGATGGTTTCTGCCCATAGAGAATTGGGCCCATCCTCTTCGACAGCCTTTTTCAGCTCTTTGAGGTCATGAGCTTCCCAAGGGTGCCAAGTAGCCGGCCTATTTCCACCAGGGGCTTTGTCAAATTTGGACCTACAGTCCTTTTTCCAATGTAATCCTTTTTTACATTGGGGGCAAGGTGTAGTAGGGGGTGTTTTGCCTTTAGCCTTGGGACATTGGCTTTTAAAATGACCTTGTCTCCTGCAACCAAAACATTGTTCCTTGAAGGGTGGGGAAGCATTGTTTCCTGAGGGAATCAGGGCAGTAAACGCCTTGAAGGCTTCGGTTAAGTTTTGTGTCTGAGCCTGCAAGGCTGAGGATAAAGTCCTGGCCTCGGCAACAGCCTTTTTTAGTTCTTTTACAACGTTGACTGGATAGACCTGAGGGGCTGCTTCCCCCCACAGGATGCGGAAGGCTGGGGGTTCCCAGCGAGCCATGACAGGAAAAGCCTGCAGCTCCACTGGGGGTGTTTTCAAAGGTGGGCTAGCCTCCTCCACTTCTTCAGGTGCTGCTTTCTCTCCTTCGGCTAAACTTTGGTGGGATGAGTATGCTGGGAGAGGAGGGTACAGGGTAGGGGCATAGGTATTACTCAGTGGCTCAGGGTCTTGCATTGGCAGCTTTGTTTCTTTTTTCTCTCCTCATTGAACTGCGCCCAATCCCTTTCTGCCCCTTCCTGATGCTCAGGACGGAAGCAAAGCTTTAGGGCAGAGATGGTTGGTAGAACCCTAAGGGGGGATCTAGCCCATGACTAATCTCATCCTTTCTGGCCAGGGTCTGAACCCGTTCCCAAGTCTCATATGAGAACAAGTTGGACAAAGGTGCCCAAGAGGCTACCTGCACCACATGACGCCAGGCATTGGTGGCTGTGGAGTCAGATATTTCTAGGCCTCTGCTTTTTAACATGTACTTTAGAGCCTTGCAGGCTGTCTCATCACTCTTTTCACACACGCCTCCCATGTTGCCCCATGAGGAAGAGACAAAGGGAAGCAACAGGGCAGAGAAGTGCAGGGACTTCCCCCTGTTATGGTACTCACCCTGCCACGCAGGCAGATTACTTCACAGCAACTACCGCAGTTGCAGGGGCCACTCTGCTGGTTGATCACCCTTCGTCGACCTTCTTTCAGGACCGAGCAGTCGGGGGCCTCACTCAATCGCCTTTCACCCATGAGTTTTAAAAAACACCTCACACGGGGCACCACTCTGTCAGGTCTGCCGCCAGCTGACCCAAACAGCCCTTGCCTCGTTATCAGTCTCCCCCTTGGTGGGCAAGCAAATTGCCTGGATTCCTCTTTCCCTCCCATCCCCATTGGGAGGAGACGGGGGAAGAGAGCCGTGAAGAGAGGTGAGCACAGCCGCCGGCCCCAACCAGCCCGGTTAAAGGACACTCAGA
>NW_007735954.1:51161-53309 GCF_000696425.1 Galeopterus variegatus
ACACTCAGATGCGGCGGGGGTTCTGTTGAGCAGTTCTGTTTATTATCACACAAGCACTTGCTTTTAAAGGCAAATGGGGAAGGGAGGTTTTTACATCCTCCAATCAGCTTAAAGGTTACGAGAGCATGCGTCCTGTCTCAATGCCTAGCTATTGCAATCACGCAGTGTTCATGAGTGCAGAAGTGGCGTATTTGGCCAATAAGGGCTAAGGCAAGGTTCCCTCAGACACTCCCAACCTACTTCCTCCTGGCACCATCTTAGGTTGCCACGTTAATATGCCCTTGTGGGCCCATAATGGCGCCACTTGTAATGTCACTTAAGGTGGCGTTAGTTTTTAAGGCCCAACACACCCCAGCCTGTAATAAGAAGTAGTTACTAAATCATTTCCAGAACCACATTAAATTAGACCAAAGGACAGAAAAGCTTATTGACTATTTTGCCACAAGTTCCTCTTAATTACTGATGCCCAGAAACTTGTCACAGAACAAAATGCAAAGTAAGAACTATGAAACTTTTACAAGAAAATGTAGGAGAAATATTTATGGCCTGGGGTTGGCAAAGACTTTCTAGAAAGCACACAAAAATACAAACCATAAAATAAAATAATTGCAAGTTGTTTCATTAAATTATTATTAAGGTAAATTATTAAATTTAAGAATTTCTGCTCTTTGAAAGACACTGTTAAGTAAATGAAAAGAAAAGCCACGGACTGAAAGAAAATATTTGCTGTTGATATTTCTGATCAAAAATTTGTACTCAAAAGAGCACACACACACACACACACACACACATATACTCTCAATGAAAACCAAAATGAGATACTACTGCATCCCCACTAAAATGGCAAATGTTAAATTTCTGTAGGAATGTTAGTGAAGAAGTGGAGGAAATGGATTTCTCACACACTGCTGTCGGGATGCAAAATGTTACAGCTGCTTTGGAAAACAATATGACAGTTTTTTTTAAAAAGTTAAACGGCACACACCACATGGTCTGGCCATTCCACACCTAAATGTTTGTCCAATAGAAATGAAAACATAAATCCACACAAAGATTTGTATGCAAACGTTCTTAGAAGTTTTATTTGTAATAGCAATAGCCAAAAATTGAAAACAACTCAAATGCCAACCAACAGGTGAGTGGATAAACACACTGTCGTGTCCATACAATGGAATACTACTCGTCAATAAAAAGAAATGAATTATCAATACACTCAATGACAAGAATAAATTTTAGATTATTATGTGAGTGAAAAACCCAGACCCTCTCTCTCCCCGCAAAAAGTGTACTTTATGATCTCATATTCATAAACTGAAAAAGTACAAATTAGTCAATAGTGATAGAAACCTTATCAGTATCAGCTTGGGGACAGGAAGGAAGCCAGGCAGTGGAGGAATCTCAAGGAGGGGCAGAAGGATGCTCTGGAGCACGTGATGGTGATATTGACCAGTCCAATGGAAGGGATGGTTCCAATAATACAAACATACGACAGTGTCATCAGACTGTTCAACTTAAGTACGTGCTGCTCATTATATGCCAATTATAATTAAATAAACCCCTAAAACAACTAAATAAGTTTAAAAGCAATTATAATTTGGAAGAAAAAAGAAAATTGTCTCAATAAGTTGAATTTATTTAGCTCTGAATAGAAATGCAAAGTTTTCTTTTTTACATTTTATAATGAATTTTAAAGCATAAGTAAATTGCAGTAGAAGTAGCTCTGTCTTTTAGTTAGAATTTAGCACCTTTGTTTTTAAAGACAAGATAGGAACACCATTTTTGCAAAATAACTTGGAGACAAGTGTTATGGCTATTGACTCCCAATTGTCTGTTAAAATAATCTTTTAAAAATTTTTGTTAAAAGAACTTAGATGTGTTCCATATCTTGACTATTGTAAATAGAGCTGCGATGAACATGGGGGTGCAGGTGTCCCTTCAACATGATGATTTCCATTCCTTTGGTTATACACCCAGTAGTGCTGAATATCCATTGACGGATGACTGGATAAGGAAAATGTGGTATATATGCAGAGTGGAATGCTACTCAGTCATAAAAAAGAATGAAATTTTTCCATTCACAGCAGCATGGATGAGCTTAGAGAAAATTATGTTAAGTGAAATAAGCCAGACACAAAAAGAGAAATACCA
>NW_007735954.1:54399-55687 GCF_000696425.1 Galeopterus variegatus
GAGTGCTCTTCTCTGAGCTGTTTACTAGGTATCCTGTGAGCACCAAGTCTGAAGAGGAACGTGAGTAAGAAAGAACTCTGCAGTAGATTCAGGCTTTTGTGCGAGTGACCATGACATTTGGCTCTGCAAATGGTATTTGCAGTGTCCACAGCAATAGGAATGATGAAAGAGCTTCAGCCAAGATCTTCTCCACTGTGCCCCCCAAATCACGGAATATACCCTTAGAGTTTTACACACACACACAATAATACTGGGCTTTTAGAGTTGCATTTCATTGGTAGGTGTATATGAAAACTAGGACATGTGAGAAGGCATAAGTAATCAAGTATGTTCCTCAAATTTCCATGATGCTGGTTCTACTGTGTCATTCCCTGTGCTTCACCCACCACATATGGCCTCAGGGGGCATCTACTGTGCAGGAGCCTCTCAACAATTATGTGGACAAGATGACTCATCCTGAGAATGGCAGTCTCTTTCCACAGCCTCACCAAGGACTGCTCAAACACCTCATACACAGATTATCTGTAGGAACAGGGACAGAGGCTATGAAAAAGCTCGATAGCATAGCTGTAGTTCTGAAGGTTCATCTGGTTTCCATCCCGAGTGAATGGCCCAATCTTTCCACAGTAGACATATGTGCTGAGCCCCCAATGTGACAGCACTCCCTAGGGGGATGTTACCATAAAATTCATCCCTTAAAAGTGTGCGGTTCAGTGGGTTTTAGCATAGTCAAAGAACAGAAAGATGTAATTGTAGAACCTTGAAATCATCCGCAACAAAAAAATAACATTACTTCCTCAGCAGTGCTCATCGCAGTCATTTCCCACTCCTGCTTCCACGAACTCCTGAAGCCAGTGATGTACTTCACATCTATATGGATTGGTCAACCCTGGACATTTCATACATATGGAATCATAAATATATGTGGTCTTTTGTGACTAGATTCTTTAACATAGCATGTGTTCTTCAAGATTCGTTCATCCTGCACATCGTTTCATTACTTCACTTCTTTTTATTGCTGATTAATATTCCACTGTATGGATGTACCACATCTTGATAATCCATTTCTCATTTGGTATACGTTATGGTTTTTTCCACTTGGCTCTTATGAATAATGGTGCAATGAATGTTCATGTACAAGCTTCTATGTTAAAACATGATTTCATTACTCTTGGATTTATATCTAGAGTTAGAATTTCTGGGTAATGTTTAACATTTGAGAAACTGGTAGACTGTTTTCCAAGAGAGCTTCACCATTTCGCATCCCACCAGCAATGAAGTTCCAGTC
>NW_007735954.1:56062-69739 GCF_000696425.1 Galeopterus variegatus
GTAGACTGTTTTCCAAGAGAGCTTCACCATTTCGCATCCCACCAGCAATGAAGTTCCAGTCCTTCTACATCCTCACCAACACTTATAATTGTCTCTCTTTTTTTTTTTTCCTGTCATTCATCCTCGTAGATGTGAGTCATTTCCACATTTTTTATGTGCATACCAGCCATATATACATCTTTTTTGGGAGAAGTGTCTATTCAAATCCTTTTGCTAATTGTTTTTGTTTGAATTGTTCTTTTTTTGTCATAATTAACATACCATACTATCACCCATTTAAAGTGTATAATTCAATTCAATTTTTGGTATATTACATTGTTAATTTTTAAAATGTTAAAATATGTATAACAAACAATTTGCCATTTTAACCATTTTAACTGTATATTTCAGTGGTATTAATTATATTTACAAAGTTGTGCAACCATAACCACTATTTCCAAGGTTGAAATCCTGTAACCATTAAGGAATAACTCTCTGTTCTGGGTCTCCCACCCCAGCCTCTGGTAACCTCTAATCTCCTTTGTCGCTAGGAATTTCCTATATTGTATATTTCATACAAGTGGAATCATTAAATATTTGTCCTTCTGTATCTGGCATATTTCTCTTGGCATAATCTTTTCAAGGTTCATCCATGTTGTAGCATATATCAAGAACTTCACTTTTATGATTGAATAATATTCCACTGAATGCACATATTACGTTTCTGCTTCACCACTCATCTGTTGTGGACACTGGGATTGTTTCTACCTTTTCACTAATGTGAAAGATGTTTCAGCAAATGTTGGGGCATACATGTATCTGTGGGAGTCCCTCCTTTCAATTCCTTTGTCTATCTACCTATATGTGGAATTTCTGAGTGATATGGTAATTCTATGTTTAGCTCGTGAGGAACTGCAAAAGTTTTCTACAGTGTCTGTCCCATTTACATCAGCAGCAGCAATGTATCAGGATTCCAGTTTCTCCATATCCTCACAAATATTCGTTATTTTCATTGCTTTTAGTATGGCCATTCTAGTAGGCATGAAATAGTGTCTCATTATGGTTTTGATAATCATTTTCCTAATGATTAAGGGTATTGATAATATTTCATTTATTTGTGGGCCATTTGTATATCTTCTTTGTGTAAATGTCTACTCAAGTCCTTTGTCCATTTTTTAAATTGGGTTATTTGTCTTCTTGTTCTTGTTGAGTTTTGAGAGAGATTCTGGATTCCAGACCCTATCAGATATATGATATATAATCTGTATATATTTTCTCCCGTTCTGTGGGTTGTCTTTTCCCTTTCTTGACAGTGTCTTTTTTTTTATTTATATAAAGTCCAACTTGTTTATTTTTCCTTTCATGCATCTTAGTGTCACACTTGTTGAGTTTTGAGAGAGATTCTGGATTCCAGACACTATCAGATATATGATATATAATCTGTATATATTTTCTCCCGTTCTGTGGGTTGTCTTTTCCCTTTCTTGACAGTGTCTTTTTTTTATTTATATAAAGTCCAACTTGTTTATTTTTCCTTTCATGCATCTTAGTGTCACATAAAAGGATCCATTGCCAGACTCAAGGTCATGAACATGTATCTCTATGTTTTTCTAAGATTTTAATGGTTTCAGCTCTTATATTTAGGTCATTGATCCATTTTGAATTAATTTTTGTATATGGTGCAACTTAAGGGCCAACTTCATTCTTTGGCATGTGGATATCCAGTTGTCCCAGCACCACGTGTTGAAGAGGCTCTTCTTCCCCTCTGTCAAATAGACTTAGTTTATGTCAAAAACCAATTGCCAAAGGTGTGTGGGCTTATTTCTGAATTCTTACTTCTGTATCATTGGTCTATAGGTCTATCCTTTTGTCAGTACTACAGTTTTTATTACTGTAACCTAATAGTAAGCTTAAATTTGGAAATAAGAGCCTATAATTTTCTTTTTTTTTCAAGATCATTTTGGCTATTTAGGGTCTCTTGTAATTCTACATAAATTTGAAAATTGGCTGTCTACAAAACAAGACACTCAGAATTCTGATAAAGATTGCATTGAATGTGTACATTGCTTTGAGCTGTATTAACCTCTTGACAATATTAAGTCTTTCTGTCAAAGAGCATGGAATACCTTTTCGTTTATTAAGTTTTTCTGTAATTTCTTTCAGCAATTTTTCCATAACTTTTAGTGTATGAATTTTTAACCTCCTTGGTTAAATTTATTTCCAGGGATTTTATTCTTTTTGATGCTATACTAATAATTAATAATAGTGATAATAGATATTATCATATTATACATAAATATTATATAAATAATAACTATTATTATATTATAATATATAATGAAATCATAAAAATTATTATTTTTATAATTAGAATAGCATCTAAAAGAATAAAATTCCTGGGAATAAATTAAACCAAGGAGGTGAAAGACTTATACACTCAAAATTATAAAAGAAGAAGTAGAATAAGTTATACAGCTATAATCTTTAAACTAATCTAAATATAAATTTATGTAAAATATATAAATTAAATTTAAGTATAAATTTTATATACTATGTATTACATAATTATTTCATAAATTTAATAAATTATATATATATATATACATATATGATAAGTATTATATATATAATACATTTTTTTTCATTATATTCCCCATATTGTTAGATAATAATAATAGTCTAACAATTCCCCATATTGTTAGATAATAATAATAGTCTAATGGAATCACTTTCTTAATTTCCTTTTCATTATAATGCATTCCCCATATTGTTAGATAATAATAATAGTCTAATGGAATCACTTTCTTAATTTCCTTTTCTAATTGTGAATTGCTGGTGTATAAAAACACAACTGATCTTTATATGTTGATCTTGTACCTTGCAACTGCTTGATATTTTTGTTAGCTTTGGTATCCTTCCTGTGTATTCTTTGGGATTTTCAAATCACATAACCTATGAATATAGATGGTTTAACTTCTTCTTTCACATTTTGGATGCCTGCCTCTTTTTTATTGTTCTTGTCTATTTGGTTGGCCAGAACTTCCAGTACAGCATTGAAAAACAGCAGTAAATACAAGCATCCTCATCTTGTCTGTAATCTTAGGGAGAAATCTTTGTTCTTTCACCATTGAATATGATGGTGTTAGCTGTGGCTTTTTATAAATACCCTTTATTATGTTTTTTAAAAGTTCCCTTCCAGTTTTAGTTTTCTGAGGCTTTTATCATGACAGCATGTTGAATCTTTTTTCAAATGCTTTTTCATCAGTTGAGATGACCATGTATTTTTTTCTTTCTTATATTAATGAGACTATTAAATTGATTGATTTTCTTATGGAATGAATTTCCACTTAGTCGTGGTTTATCTTCCTTTTAACGTACCTTTGGATTTAGTTTGCTAGTATTCTGCTAGGCATTTTTGCATCAATATTTGTTTGAGTATTGGTTGTACATTTCACTTCTATCACATCTTTGGCTTTGCTATCGGAGTAATACTGACATCCTTTGTCAATTTTTAAATTTGGGTTATTTATCTTTTTACTGTTAAATTGTAAGAGTTCTTTTTATATTCTGGAAACAATTCCCTTCCTAGACATATAACTTATAAGTATTCTCTCTCATTTTGTATGTTGTCTTTTTACTTTCTTCATGGTGCACTTTATTGTGCCCTTAAAGCACAAAGTTTTGTTTTTTTTAAATGGAGTCCAAATTTTCGAGTTTTTCTTTTGTTGCTGGTACTTTGGTTGCCATAACTAAGAAATCGTTCTTAACATTAGGTCACAAAAATGTATTCCTATGTTTTCATGTAAGAGTTTAAAGTTTTAGTTTTTCCAGCTGCATTTTTTGAGAAATTTATTATACAAACCATTGTTGGAAAAAATTAAAGATCTCAATAAATGAAAATATATCCCATGTTGACATATCAGAATACATAATAACATTGTTAGGATGGTGGTCTTTGTAAAAAGATCTACATATTTAATGTAATACCCATCAAAACCCAGCTGCACATTTTTGCAGAAATTGAAAAAAGAAAATCCTAAATTTCAGATAAAATGCAAGAAACTAAAATTAGCCAAAACAATACTGGAAAAGAACAAGGTTGGAAAACTCACTCTTCCCAATTTCAAAACTTATTACCAAACTACATTAATCAAGACATTGCAGTATGGCATAAGGATCATATCAAAGCTGACAAATTAACCCTTAAATTTATATTCAACTTTCTTCTTTAATATATGCATTTACCACTATAAATTTCTCTCTAAGCACTGCTTTAGCTGCATCCCATAAGTTTTGGTATTGTGTTTTCACTTTCCTTCACCTCAAAGCATTTTCTAATTTCCCCAGTTTCTTTTTAATCCATTCATTATTTAGGAGTATATAGTTTAATTTTTACAAATTTGTTAATTTTCCCCATATTTTTGGTTATTGATTTTCAATTTAATTTCAGTTTGGTCTGAAAATATACTTTGTATGATCTTAATCAGTTCGCATACATTGAAGCTTGCTTTATGGCCTAATATATAATTTATCCTGAATAATGTTCCATGTCCAAGTGAGGTGAATATGCATTCTACTTTTGCAGGGTGTAGTGTTTTACAGATATATGTTAGGTCTACTTGATTTACAGTCTTATTCAAATTTTCTGTTTCCGGGTACCCATTCTGTCTAGTCGTGGTATCTATTACTAAAGTGGGGCATTGAAGTCTCAAACTGTTACTGTTGAATTATTTATTTCTCTTTTCAATTCTGTCAGACTTTGCTTCATGTATTTTGATGTTCTGTGGTTAGGTGCACACATGATTATGATTGGTGTGTCTTCTTGATGGATCATTTTTATCATAGGAATGTAATCTTTTTTTCCAGTAAATTTGGTATCTTATTATGTGTTTTGTCTCATATTATTAATGTCATTCTAGCATCCGATGTTGTTGTCATTACTATTTGCATAGTCTATCTTTTGCTATTCATTTTGAAACTGTTAGTGTCTTTGCACCTATCAGGTGTTTCTTTCCAGAGCACACAGTGAAATAATGCATTTTGCTTTTAGTCAATTTTGCTATTATTAGCCCTTTATTGAAGTGCTTAACCATTTGCATATAATGTAATTTACTGATAAGGGGATGTTTATGTCAGCCATTTGTTATTGTTTTCTAAATGTCTTAGTTCTTTTACCTCCTCTTAACCTATTACTGAATGTTTTTGTATTAAATAGATATCTTCTGATCTATCCCTTGTTATTCATTTTACTTTTACTGTACTTTTGTGGTATTTTCTTAGTGCTCACCATGGTGATTACATGTAACCTCTTAACTTGAAACAGTCTAGCTCGGATTAATACCAACTTAATTTCCAAAGTGTACAAAAACATTAGCCTAATATAACTCTGTTCCATATTTCAGTATTCTTTTTGTGGTATTTTCTTAGTGCTCGCCATGGTGATTACATGTAACCTCTTAACTTGAAACAGTCTAGCTTGGATTAATACCAATTTAATTTCCAAAGTGTACAAAAACATTAGCCTAATATAACTCTGTTCCATATTTCAGTATTCATGTTATTATTATCATGTCTTTATACATCATAAGTCCATCAACACTGCTTTGTAATTATTGCTTTATACAGTGAGCTTTTAAATCAAATAGAAGTGTTACCAAAAAACCTAGATAATTAACTTTATTAGTCTACTTTATTTCTTTATACAAATTATAAAGAGAAAAATGGTAAAAACGGGAAAAAAGAATATTTTTAGAGATCATGGCAAGAAACTTCACAAATTTAACCAAAGCATTACACACCCAAGACACAATGAATTTCAGGTATGATATCTCCAAAGAGATTCAGTGTAGACATATTATAATCAAATCTTCAAAAGTCAAAGGCAGAGAATACTGAAAGCAAAAATAGAAAAGTGACTTATCATACACAAGAGATCCTCACTAATCAAAAATCGTGGAGGCCAGAAGGCAGTGGAATGAAATATTCAAAGTGCTGAAAGAAAAATATTTGCCAACCAAGAATATTTCAACAGCAAAAGCATCTTGCAAAATTGAAGGTTACATTGAGATATTCCCAGAAAACAAAAAACTGAGATAATCTGGAGCTAACAGATCTTTCTCCCTCTGGGACTCCCATTATATGTATGTTGGTACATATGATTATGTCCGACATTTACCTAAGGCTCTGATCATTTTCTTTATTCATTTTTATTTCTCTACCTCAGAGTAAATAATCTCAGCTGACCTACCTTCAAGTACACTGATTCTTTTTTCTGTCTACTTATATCTGCTACTAAGCCTCCTCTTAACCTATTACTGAATGTTTTTGTATTAAATAGATATCTTCTGATCTATCCCTTGTTATTCATTTTACTTTTACTGTACTTTTGTGGTATTTTCTTAGTGCTCACCATGGTGATTACATGTAACCTCTTAACTTGAAACAGTCTAGCTCGGATTAATACCAACTTAATTTCCAAAGTGTACAAAAACATTAGCCTAATATAACTCTGTTCCATATTTCAGTATTCATGTTATTATTATCATGTCTTTATACATCATAAGTCCATCAACACTGCTTTGTAATTATTGCTTTATACAGTGAGCTTTTAAATCAAATAGAAGTGTTACCAAAAAACCTAGATAATTAACTTTATTAGTCTACTTTATTTCTTTATACAAATTATAAAGAGAAAAATGGTAAAAACGGGAAAAAAGAATATTTTTAGAGATCATGGCAAGAAACTTCACAAATTTAACCAAAGCATTACACACCCAAGACACAATGAATTTCAGGTATGATATCCCCAAAGAGATTCAGTGTAGACATATTATAATCAAATCTTCAAAAGTCAAAGGCAGAGAATACTGAAAGCAAAAATAGAAAAGTGACTTATCATACACAAGAGATCCTCACTAATCAAAAATCGTGGAGGCCAGAAGGCAGTGGAATGATATATTCAAAGTGCTGAAAGAAAAATATTTGCCAACCAAGAATATTTCAACCAGCAAAAGCATCTTGCAAAATTGAAGGTTACATTGAGATGTTCCCAGAAAACAAAAAACTGAGATAATCTGGAGCTAACAGATCTTTCTCCCTCTGGGACTCCCATTATATGTATGTTGGTACATATGATTATGTCCGACATTTACCTAAGGCTCTGATCATTTTCTTTATTCATTTTTATTTCTCTACCTCAGAGTAAATAATCTCAGCTGACCTACCTTGAAGTACACTGATTCTTTTTTCTGTCTACTTATATCTGCTACTAAGCCCCTCTAGTGAATTATTCATATCAGTTGTATTTTTTAATTTCAAAATTTCTATTTAGTTTTTTCATAATTTCTAACTCTTCATTAACAATATCTATTTGTTGAGAAATTGCTCTAATACTTTCACTTAATGTTTTGTACATAATTCTTTTAGTTATTTAATAGGTTTATAATATCTTATTTAGAAACTTTGACTAGTAAGCACAACTCTCCTCAATAACAATCTGTACTGAATATGATTTTTCTATGTATGGATAATACTTTCCTATTTCTTTGTACGTGTTGTATTTTTTCTTGAAAACTAAACATTTAAAATAATATAATGTGGCAATTCTGGACAACAGATCCACCTCTTTCTTAGGGATTTTTGTTGCTACTATTTGCTTTTTAATGACCTTTGCAGACTAATTCTGTAAAGTCTCTATCTTTGATTATGTGCTACCTCTGAAGTACCTGCTCAGTTAGCTTACTAGTCAACTAATAATTAAACAGAGGTTCTGTTAAATGCCTTCCACCACTAAGTCCCTCTCCCTCCATCAAAGATCTCTGTGTGTCTTTTGGGTCACACCTTCAACACTGCAGCACTTTATAATTCTTCCTGGGCATTTACTTCCTGCTTTTACAGAGCCTCAAAATCATCCATTGATGAGAGATCAAGGTATTTCCTGTGTGTGCAAATATCCCTGCACATGTGCATAACCTTATACATACCCAAGGATATGTCAGAGCTTTCCAAAGACCCCTAAGTATATCTCATTTCCCATAATTTTTCAAAAGTTTTTTGTCCAGCCTATTGTTTTACCCAACTGGTAGCACTACCTCAAAAAGCTGTGATGTTAAACATTGCCACTGTTCATTTTCAGGAAACATCCAGAGAATGAAAATAAGGTTCTCATTGGGTGAGTCCTGTGTCAGGTGAAACATAGACAAACCCTGAGAGTGGGACTTTTCTGGAGAGCTCTCAGGTCAAATAGATATAATTTTCTAGGAATGGGGGTTTTTAAAGTACTATGAGCCTATTTTCCCCCCTCCAGAGGCTGCTAGACTACTGATTTTCACATCTGCATGATTCTGAGGCAGCTGGTTTTTAAGGGTGCCATGGAGCTGAGGGGGATTATAGTAGAGCAAGTTAAAATGCTACAAAGCTCACTGTTCTTACCAATGTTTATCTTTTTTCTTGAATTTATTATATCCTCGGGTTTTTTGCAAGCCTTTGGTTAGTTTCCAGGGTTCTGAGAAAGTTCATTTTGACAATTTTGGCCAGTGTTCTACCTGCTGTTTTGTGGGTCTTTACCATTCTGCCTGTACTTCCTCTTAAGGGGCTAAATTCTCTTATCAGTATTAGAACTATATATAATTTTCTTTATTTGCTGATACACTGGCAAAAGAAGCCCAAATTTCCCTGCTAGTATTCATAATTTTAAGTTAAGTGAAAGCCATACTGTGCCCAAAGTAATAGTATTCTCCACTGGAAACCAGGATTCCCAGTCTTACAGAATCTAAGGATGTGGGTATGGCGAACACAAAAATTGATATTTGACAAATAATGAGATCAATACTGTTTCCGTATTTGGTTACCAGATTCACATATTCTAGCTATTAGGAACTTAACACTATACATTGGTCATTAGCCTCTATACCATATCCTGGGGAAAATACTGCATCCTTGGAGGACAATTATATGTCCCTGCCTCATGATACTGGTATGGATTATATGACTTTTTAGTTAATTAAATTGGTGCATCATATGATAGCCAAGAATTGAAATTTTCTTACATAGTGAGACCTGGCTTTTTGTGTTTCTGCCACTTTTACATTAAGATTATAAGTTGGTTCAAGGAGGATGAGAAATATTAGGAACAAACTGGTAGCAACCCACACTCTCCACTTTTAGCTTCATTATTGTGTTGTTTCTGAACCAGAACAGAAAACCCCTCCCCCTTCATCACTTGGTTTCATGGAACCTCCTCATATCAAATATTCCTATATCTTCTTGTGATGGACTGCTGCTTTCCTTGCTCCAGTTTATAAATCAGTGGACCTGATAACATGCAGTTCATATGGACAGCTCTCACTACACATTCCCTCGGTTTACCACAGCAATAATTGTCTCTGCTAGCTCCAGCAGCATGGCAACAGCTACATTCATAAAAGCTAATAGTTATGATCTCTCCAGAACTCCATTTCTTGGTTCTGCAGTTTTTCTATCAGATCTTTCCAGAGACTTTATAAAGAATCCTCATCCAGAAAAGATAAATTTCTAGATTTACCTTTAAGTCTTCTGACTTAAGTCTTAAGACTCAAGTTGCATAATCTGCTGTAAGGCCTACTCTTGCTTTGATCCCTTCCTAAAACTTGAATCTTTTTGGCTCACCTGGATCATAGTTATATTTGGTTCAAATGGATCATAGCCATATTACCAAATATGTTGTAACACTGCGTCTAAATTCCGAAGAAGTCCTCTAAATGCTTTGTGAGTTTTGTTTGTTTGTTTTCTGTTCATTTGTTTTTTTCATAAAGGACCACATACATAAATGCTGGTTAGTATTTAGGGCTATACATTTTCTATCTTAACTGGTCAGTTCTGCTATTATCACTTGAAAGTAGCCATAGACAATATGTTAATGAATGAACATGGCTGTGTTCCAATAAAACTTCATTTACAAAAATTGGTGTCCTGTTCTTGGGCTGTAATTTGCCATCTCTTGTCTCAGAAATTTCTCCTAAAATGTCCCAGAACTTTGGGCTTCTAAAATCCTGACTAGTGTTTAGGAGCCTATGTCATAGCAGGGCGTGTGTGCTTTCTAGTCCATTCACAGAACCTGACACTTCCTGCTCACCACGCTCATCTAGAGTCATGTTATTACTATAGTGGACCACCAGGATTTCTTATGGCATGTTAAGATAATCTGTGTAATTTCAGTCCATTGTATTAGAAGGTTTTACATTTCTCATACAAAAACCATGCTGGATCAACATTACCATCAGGAATGAGTACTGTGAAGAATGACAGAACTGTCGCACAAGTCAGGTACCAAAGTCTGAGTTGGTCTGTTGAGCACAGACAGCAAACTCCTAGTGGCTAAGGCTGTGCAGCCATTCAGTCACCCATCAGGACTCTCTGAGTTTTGCAAGAGACGTACAGTAAGGTGAATAAGGATATGGTGAGGATCACCAACTTTCCATTCTTCAAGGCTTTGATGGTAGTTTTTTTTTTTTTTATGATTCATTCTTTTGCTAGAGGACAAGAAGTGAAGAGCTCAGAGATATTTTTTAACACATCTTTTCTTTTAGAAAATACTTCTAGAAAATCAATTCATGTTTACTAAAGTTGACTTATTTAATTCAATAGTCATTAGGGGTTATTTCTCATTTTATCTCACATAATGTTAATTCCACAAATAACTATTTTACAGAAACAAATAAAGGCATTGCCGATGTATATATGTGAATATAGTAGTAATTTAGTGGATGCCCCGGTAATAATGCATTTCATGGATAATAAGAAGAATATTATTGGAACAGTGAGGTTTATTCATAGGTGTCTAAGTAAAACTGATCCATGCTAATTTAATTATCCAGTTTGACAGAATAATATTATTTTGATATATAAAACTTTAATCTTCAAAGAATGTTAAAATCAGTATTTGATTTCTGCTTTACATTTACAAAAGGTCTCCTTATTCTAACTTACTTAGAATAATGTTAGCATCTTTTTTAAGCAGTAAGGAGCTTATCACGAAGCTGTGCATATACATACAGTGTTTAATAAGTGTCATTAAATACTAAAAAGGATAACGATGATAAGCATGAGTTCGGCAGCGAGGCCAAATGTCACTTCATAATCCCATAATGATGAGCTTTGTTGGTTGCTGCTTTTTCCTCTCTCTGCTCTCAACATACAATATTATGTGATGCCATAAAAGAACATTCCTAACCCTAGCCTAAGCCTAGGACTACTGGATCAGAATCCCTGGTCGTGGACCCTGGAGTACCCTCTACTAACCAGTAGTCCTCTCCTGAATCTTTTATTTTTATTGATTATGCATATTCATGGTGTACAAAGCCGACCATCAACACCTGTGCCCACGATGTGATGGCCATTACTATCAGCACGCCCCTTAGCACAAATGGCAATTATTTATGTACTTTAAAGTTTATGTGCTCCAGAACTCACTTTTGCATCTGAAGTCACTGTAAGATGGTAACTCAGGAGTACAACACCAAAAGTCAAAATTGCTCCAGAATTAATTAACTTCAACCCTGTATACTGGTTCTTTCATGTTTCTTCTTATTTAACCTCTACCTTAGAAACGAAATTTCATTTATTAGATCTCTTCTCTTTCCGTCACTTTATTCCCCCATACCTGGTCAATCCTTTGGCTCCTTCTAATATATCCCTTTCCTTTAGATCTGTAATCCTTCTTCTCTATCCCCCTCTTCCATCCCAAGCCTTCCAAAGCCAAGGATACCATACCTGACCCATTCTCCTATATGCTACTGCACTCTCCTCCACGCTTGACATGCTGGTTGCCTGCCTTATTACAGCTCCTCATCTACCTGCATATCAACCATATGACCCTTGAGATAGTTAAGGATAAAAGAGACACCAGAGATTAAAAAGTGAACTCTACCTTTTATAACATGGGGAAAGTGAACAAGAAAAATTAATTGCTTATAAAATCACAATGAAAAATAATAGAACACACCTTCTGCCAAATATCCCATGCCCTCATATGCATTTTCTAAATTGTGCTATCACACAATCTTGTTCCATAATCTGCCCTTAATGATTTATCTACACTTGGAGCCTTGATATTTCCCAGTACTGCTCCAGCCCAGATGATATTTGCTGCTACTTTGGACAGTACACAAACTCAAGATACCAAAGCAACTTTTAAGCACAAGCATGTTCTCTTAGTCATTTTTAAAAGACTGAGAACAGGTGAAGTAGGAGCCATAATCAATGCTTTTAGAAAATATTTTAAGTTTTAGAACACAAACAAATCAGAGTAAGCAACAGAAGCTGAAGTAAAACCCTAAAGATTATTAAATGTTAATACCAAACAAATATCCCCAGGAATTTTGCCTGAGGTACATATTTACATTTAAATGTAGTCTTTTAATGACATGATTATTTTTAATCCAGTAATTCCACAGACACAATACACCGCAGGACTTCAAGGAGGCGTCACTCACATGGCCTTCTTCTGTCAGTGGCACCTGCACGGGGCACAACAGGTACTACTGATCAAAGGTGTAATTATTCCAAGACTCATTAGCAAAGAAAAAATACTTGTTTGTAATCTGTTTGAAACATTTTAAACAAGCCAATTAACGTAAGATTTGTTCAATTATAGTATAAAAACAAAACGAAAAAACTACTTCACCATGTCCAGTCCCTCTGCTCCCGCCGTTCAGGCTGGACAGTGATATGGTAAAGCCTCTGGCTTCCAGATTCAGGGAGGAGGGACTGTGGTTGGAGAACTGGGAAGATGGAATAACCCGAAACAGAAGTTAGGTTGGTTCATAACTAAGGGAAAAATGTTTACTTTCTTAGTTTCTACCACATATTTGTGAAATTAAAGATGTCCACCAAGCAAGGTGGTTTAATTAGTTGGCAAAAGAAAGTTACAGGTTGTGTTTCTTATGCATCCAAATGGTCAGGCCCTTGTCTGGAAACAAAAGACCAGCAAAAGCCACGTTGAATAATAATATTTATTGTCCTTATGTTGAGCCTTGGAATTTCTGCAGATCATACCTTCAGGAAAATGCTTTCCTTTGATACGCATGTAAACCGTCTCATGCCTGAGAATTAGCAATGGTTTTTAGAATGGTATGTGTCTATGTGCATTTCCTCTAAGAGTTGCCTGGCAGAAGCCAGAGAAGCAGTAAGTCCCTCTGTTTGAGTAGCAGAGAGACTCCAGTGTGACCTTTCGTGGAAGGCCAAAGACCATCTTCAAATGTCTTATTCCAGAAGATTTTGGAAACAGGACTCTGCAGATGATCTAATCCTGTGGAGTTCTCTGTCCAAGCAAAGTTATAGCACCCAAGATGAGAGTTGTAAGGAATGAGAAGAAGGAGATAGTTTGAAGAATGGCTTCTCCAGAACTGAGGTTGCTGCAGGTGGGAAATGGGGAGGGACAGAGGGGAAAGGGAGGAATTGGTAAAGGGCCACAAAAATCAATTACATTGCATACTGATGAAGACAGTAATTATCCTGATTTAAACATCACATATCACACACTGGTATTGGTATTCAATGGTATACCCCACAGACATGTACAACCAACTATGTCTCAATTAAAGAAAGGAAGGAAGGGAGGGAGAGAGGGAGGAAGGGAGGAGGAAGGGAGGAAGGGAGGAGGAAGGAAGGAAGGAAGGAATTAAGGAAGGAAGGAAGGAAGGAAGGAAGGAAGGAAGGAAG
>NW_007735954.1:70100-70854 GCF_000696425.1 Galeopterus variegatus
CTGATTTAAACATCACATATCACACACTGGTATTGGTATTCAATGGTATACCCCACAGACACGTACAACCAACTATGTCTCAATTAAAGAAAGGAAGGAAGGGAGGGAGAGAGGGAGGAAGGAAGGAAGGAAGGAAGGAAGGAAGGAAGGAAGGAAGGAAAGAAAGGTTTCTCTCAGAGGAGGAAGAGGAGGAAAGACAAGGCTTTAAAAGGGCAAGCAAGACTTGACATTCAGAGACAACATGAAGGAGTCTTATATAATGGCTTTAACTTTTTTTTCTTACACATTGAACTATGAATATTTATTATGAAAATCCAGTTTTTAGCTGAATTTGTTTTTATTTTATTTATTTTTGTTTTGTTTATTTATCTTTTATTTTCTCTGAGCTCCCAGTGAAAATTAACATTCACACAGCTTTTTGCTTATGGTGAGAAAACTAAAGGAAGAGGCAGTGAAGGGTTTCCTCCGTCACCCCGGAGAGGGCAGAACGCAAGTAGAGGCAAGGTGGCGGAGGAGAGAGCAGAAAACAGTGGAAAGATTAGAAGACAGACGTGTTGTAAGAATTCATATATACAGTACAGAATCCAAAGGGATAGAAATCCTAGTCTTGACAGAACTCTGTGCACACTAGAAAATTGTATTCTAAACACAGTATGTGGCCTTCCACTCAGTCGAGTTAGTAACTCTCATTCTTTTCTTTTTTTTTTTTTATTTTGTCAATATACAATGTAGTTGATTATTATGTCCCATCACC
>NW_007735955.1:0-3133 GCF_000696425.1 Galeopterus variegatus
TGAAGTTCTTACAACAAGAAAATGGAGGGGACACACCTGGGTGGGAGGGGGAGAGGGAGGATGGAGGGACTAAGAAAATGGAGGGGACACACTTGGGTGGGAGGGGGGAGAGGGAGGAGGGAGGGAGGTTTCAGTGACGGGACACAATAATCAACTACATTGTATATTGACAAAATAAAAATAATAAAAAAAAAAAGGATATTGACAAAATAAAAATAATAAAAAAAAGAAAAACAATAATCCTCTGAAATATCACATATCTGTTGTGCTTATTTTCACATCGCCTATATACTATTTTATTAGTACATCACAAAGGTATACATCTTCTACTTAAATAATGTGATCCCTCATCTCATAATTGTCTCTTAATTATTTTGTATAACTCAAAGTATCTACCACAATGATATGCACAAAATAGGCACTCAATAAATGACTAATAAAACAGATGAACAATGGAATACAAGACAGGAAATTTGGGTTGTAGTTAGTTGCATTCTTAATTTGTGATTTTTGGCAATTCATTGAACCTATCTGAACTTCAATTTCCTTATGTGTAGAAACAAGTAGGTTAAGACAAAAACTATAATTAAAGTCCTTCCAACTCTGTAAATCTGTTTCTCCACTTATAAGGATCTGAAATTATATTTCATATATACTAGTTCTCCACTTTCAAATGTATAAAAGTAATGTAATTTTAAACATACTTTAAATGTATGAAAATAATTCAATATATAAAAAGAACGTGTATTAAAAACAAGGTCATCACTATATAATTTTCAACAGAATAAAATTAAATTAAAATAAATTACCCAACTGGTAAAAAAAAAAAAAAAAAAAAAAAGAAAAATGCCTTGAGGAAGTTATGGAGCAAGAAGTTGATCTCAGATGACAGAAGATGAATGCAGGTTTAAAATCCTTCTTCATATTTTGAATTGACCTAGAACAAGTCAGTACAGAATGTTATCTTTTTGTTCACAATTAAATGTTAATACATCTTGGGTGAATTTTTTCCTGAAAAGAGACAATGTGAACACATACACTGGTTAATGCTGAGTCATCGTTATGTAGAAGAAGAGACAGCACAAAGTACAAACAGGCTTGTAGGGCCCAGTGCCTTACATGCTGCTCACTGCCGTGTCTCTGCCTCTGCTTAGTGTCACTTATGGTTTTGGTCTGTTGTTTTTTCTGCCCTTCTTCATGTTGATTTCTGGAGTTCTCTCTTAATAGTTATTCATGTGTACACACATAGTTTATATCTGCAGCTTGATAGGTTTCTCCTCTTCCAAACTGTTTCCCTTATTAGACACTTTGGCCTCATCATGTCTTATCATCAACTTAGTGGATCTTCCTAACTCAGCAGAAAGCACCAGTTTCAGATAACTGTGGAAACTTCATGTTGTAAGGGACAGTATATACGAAGTTACTTCAAAATTTTGTGGAAAAATAAAAGCAAAAAATAATACGAATTTTTTTCATGAAATTTTTGAAGTACTCTTGTATAACCTAGGTAATCTCTTTTCCAATTCTTTTGATTATACTCTGAAATTTTATCATGTATTTATGGAGATCCTTCTAGAAAAGTAACAAATTGTGGAGAAAAAATTCGCTCCTCTGAAAGAGTCCTTGATTTTAGGAAGGTTCTCACTGTGGGGTTGTTTTCATATCATATTCTTTCTTTAAAATTTACTTTTTGCTCCTACTTTGATCCCAGCTAAATTTTGGGGTACAGTAAAGTTTCCCCTGAGTTACAACAATTCTAGTATTGTTTATAATATAGGGCTATTATAATTATAGCATAGATAGCCCAAATTAAGGTAGAGATATTTGTGTGGAGTAGAAACTTGATGGTAGAAAATTTGAAAATATTAGCAGATTCAACAAAGAATGTATAGCTCAAAGGGATATTTTAAGGCTTTGAAAGAGAAATAGTTACATCACAGCTATAAATTATGCTAAGGAGTTTTCAATACAATCCAGAAAAGAGCAACTTCAATAGAGAAGATGGCAATGTTTAAATGAATAGTATATTTCTGCAATGCACTTTGTCACTATCCATCAACACCACAGTCTCTAATCACTAAAAATTTTTCTGATTTCAATTTGGTTTCTTATTTGTATTTTTCCATGTAGATAATTAAGTTTAAGGTTTTTTGTTTATTTGGGATTTCCCTTTGTATTTATAAATTACTAAATTATGTTAAAGTTTCTGAGTTTATATATTTTTTTACACCAGGAGCATCTGAATTGTTTTACTTTGAGAAAATGATCATCTGTGTGTGTGTGTGTGTGTGTGTGTGTGTGTGTGTGTGTGTGTGTGAATAGAAGACTGTGAATTTCCACAATGAACTATAGTGACATGCAGGCATCACGTTTTTTCACACTCTGTAAATTTCAAGTTGAAATCAGTCTCAAGCAGTTTATCATTGCACAGAAGGTACAGTTTAGTTTTGCTATTGCAAGCGTCATCTATTAACTCAAGACAAGGAAAACATGAAAAGTGATTTATATTGAATTTAGGTGCCTCCCTAGATACACTCTGTCCAATATGTCTTCTGGACATGAATTCAATATAGAGCCCCCATGGCTACTGTCAGCACATCACCTGTAGACAGAGATTGTGCTCTAAATATGTCCAGGATTTTAAAATAAAAATGCAAGGAAAAATGAATGTGCAGCCTCACCAGGTTTTTTAGTTGAAGTCAGTATTTTAATAGGAAATAGTGGGAATCTGAGAGCTAAAATAGAAACATTTGTGTGGGAAAGTGTGAGAGCCCTAACTCAATAAATTATCTTGTACCTTCTGGGTTTTCACAACTACCTTCCTTTGCCTAGAAAGAGAAGGAAAGTGGTCCTGTGCATAAACACCATGATGTCACCTCATTAGAAGAACTAGTCATGCAATAACATTTGTTCTCCTCATGAGCTCCCTCCTATACTCCAAATGGCTTCCAAACAGCTAAACAGAGACTAGATTCCAGAAAGTCCAATCTGGCTCTAGGACGAAATGACACATAAGAGTAAACCACAGGACTTGCCTAATACACATAGTAGAAACCCCAAGAGCACCTCAAAATGGAAGTGGATCTTGAAGGTATTAACAGAGGGTGGCAGAACATAAGTCTAGAGATTAAAG
>NW_007735955.1:8374-9265 GCF_000696425.1 Galeopterus variegatus
TCTTGGAAATGCAAATAGTACTCTGGTATCACAGCGCACACTTCTCAGGATCGCGCTGTCTTCTGGCACGGCCGCTCCAGACCCGTCGCCATCTGAAGCAAGAGCCCCTGGAGCCAGAAACAGGTAGGAACACTTAAACGGTAACTTTGGCAAATTTCCAGAGGCTCAGTGTAGTCCAGCTAGAGAGTTAAAAAACTCCTGGCGGCCCAAACTAAGGGAGACTCCCCTAACTGTGAGGGAAATATAGTCCGAGATTAAAGATTTTTTTGACATGAGGCACTCACCCATAACTTGGGATTTGATGTTGTTATAGGTTGAATCTTGTTGTTCAAGAAAAAGATACGCTGGAATCCTGATCCCCAGTACCTCAGAATGCAAACTTATTAAGAGACAGGGTCTTTACAGAGGTAATAAAATTAAATTCATCAGGGTGACCTTAACCTAATATGATTGGTGTTCTTAAAAAAAGTGAAATGTGGACACAGAGACAAACACACAGAGAGAGAATGCCATGTGAAGATGAAGGCAGAGATTGAGGTGACACATCTACAATCACAAAACATCAAAGATTGCCAGTCACTGCCAGGAGCAAGGAGAGATGTGGAACAAATTCTCCTCACAGCTCTCAGGAGGAACCAAACCTGCAGACACCTTGATCTCAAAACTTTAGTCTCCAGAACTTTGAGACAGTAAATTTCTGTGGTTTAAGCCACCTAGTCTGCGGTACTTTGGAATGGAAGCCCTAGAAAACTTAGCACAAATATTCCCATAAGAAGATCTGCTTATCAGCAGTAGGAGGGGTTTTTTGGTGGAGTTTTTACTAAGGTTGCAGGATATTAAATCAATATTCAAAAATCGGTAGTGTTTACATACACAACAAACTAGCAGAAA
>NW_007735955.1:10884-11607 GCF_000696425.1 Galeopterus variegatus
TCACAGCTCCTTAACCTGGCTACTGTCATGAGCCACATAACTTCTTAGTCAATGATGGGCCGCGTTTACAATGGTGGCTATACCGTATACCCTAAGTGTGTAGTAGGCTATATAATCTAGGTTTGTGTACATACACTTGATGTATGTGCACACAACAATAAAATCACTTGACACATTTTTCAGAGCTTATCATCACTAAGCAACACATGACTGTATTTTATATTTGGTACAATTACAGAAATTTTGGTGCTAGATAAATACATACTTCTCGATCCTCATAAAAATGAAAGACAAAATTAACTCACATTTAGATAGCAAGTACAAAAGATTCTAAGTGATTGCCCAGGGATATCAGGAGACTTTGCAACCAGAAATAGCCATTATAAAATGTATATTTGGGATTTAACAAGTCTTTAGCTCTGGGGGTTCAAGAGCCTGAACTGGAAAGAAGTGGGCCTGAGTCAGAAGGCAGGAGTAATTCATGAACAAATGGATGGTTGTGACTTTCCTATCACCCACTCCTGGTAAATCAATGCCTCTCCCTCAGCTCCCACCTATGGCCTCATAGCGAGTACTCTATGATCAACTGAGCAGGAAAGGGTTCTGGTCTGGCTTACAGACAAATCATCACAACACACTGGCATGGATGTGAAAAGAATAGCTACCCATCTGCATTAGTGATTTTTCTGTTTCTCATAACAGAATATGTGAAAGTGGATAATT
>NW_007735955.1:12801-13528 GCF_000696425.1 Galeopterus variegatus
ATAAGAAAAAATTATTTCTTACAATGTTCCAGGTTGGGAAGACCAAGGTCCATAAGCACATCTGGTGAGGGCCTACTTCTTGGTGTGGCTTCTGTACAGAATCTCATGTCAATGCAGGGCATCACCTGGTGAGAGTGGCAAGAGCGCATGTTAATGTAATCACTTGCTCTCCTTGTAAAACCACCAGCCCACACCCATGATAACACATGAAATTCTTAATCCATTACTCCATGAATGGATTAATCTATTCATAAGGTCATAATCCTTAGGATCCAATCACTTCTTAAAGGCCCCACCTTTCAACAATGTCACATTGGGAATTGAGCTTCCACATGAGCTTTGGAGGGGACAAACATTTGAACCATGTCACCATCATAGCCCACTTCAATGATGGTCTCAAAGGGAAGTAGCATAGGGAATTTCTGCCAGTTGACTAAGCCGTGAATAGTAACCTTGTTTTCCAATTTGTATAGAGTAAGAGGTGTCCTGGATTATGGATATACCTTGATTCAGGGGCTGTGGCAAATGCGTGGGGTGGTGATCAAGGGTCTGGAAGGAAAAAAGGCTGAACAAGTTGTCTGGAAAGGAGGTATGTGAACAGACCTGTTAAAGTAGGAACTGATTAGACAGCATGTACAATAGAGTAGTTTTAAATACCCAGATAATCAGGATAAACCATACTCTGACATGATTCAGCTTAATGATATCCCAGTGAAGCCTCAATAGG
>NW_007735955.1:14146-15587 GCF_000696425.1 Galeopterus variegatus
TATATATATATATATATGATAAATATGAGGCTACTTCAAAAAGTTCATGGAAAGATACATATTCCCTTTTAATTCTATTTTTTTCCCAAACTTTTTGAAGCACCTCATACTTTTGCTATCGTTTCTATGCCTTCAGTCTCCACATTGCTCATACCTATGCCAGCATTTAGGGGCTTTCAGTCTGATACATTTATATAATAGCCCCTAAACATTGCCAAGGACTTGGTTCCTTTATCAAGGCAAAGATGTAAAAATGTTCCCATGATTTCAGAATTCACTGATTTTACCATGCAACCTATCATCCTTAAGCAGCCATCTTGAACAGAAGTGATGAAAGACCTGTCAAAAGCTCAATGAAGTAACTAACTAGAAGTCAACTCTGTTTGGAGTTGGGATGCTGTCCTCAGGATTCAGTATATGCACTGACGACTAAAGCAATGCCTGGTACATGGTGTCGGGTCCCCATTTGCCTGACATACATCATTGCAAGATTCAACAAACCCACTTTCAGAGTCGTCAGTTTCACCAGGGTAGAGGCCCTAGTATTTGGAGAGGAGATCATATCTGCTGGGGGCATAGTAGGAACCGTTACTTTATGTGCCTTAAACAAGTGAACCAGCAGGTATAAAAGAGTTACTCCTCAGGCTGTGGTGCTTGATTCTGATTATTGTGAGAGCTATGGCTGGTACTGTTGATTAGGACAGAGATGACTGCATCCAGAACACAGAAAATTCAGGGGAATATGTCTTAGCACTTAGTGATAACTGTTACTGGACAATTGTAGCAAATACAGCTCAGTAAGAAGAAGGCAACTGAGGGATCAAATGCTTGTAGATAAAGTTTCAGTCACCCCAAGGCAAACAACCCAACTCGACTGAAGTGCTTGCCAAGGCCAAGAGAAACCTAGGATGGGTGGTGGAAGAGGGAGATGTTCTATATTAGTTATGGTTCTTGGAATTGCTGCAGCAATAAGGAACTTCTCTTAGTTCTGTGTTCTTCTTTATGTCTAGTTTGGAAAATACATCTGGTCTCAATCCTGAAGGGATTCTGACATTAACTCCCAAACCTTTGGCTGCATGCTCAGTTGCAAACACTGGATGTTACTATACTCATCTCACCTTTCCACACTGCCAGCTACTTTTGCCTTCCCTGGTAGAGGACTATTTTCTGGCATGGTCTCTTTTGCATCTTCAGGGGTGAAGGGACTCAAGTATGATCTTTTTTTTTTTTTTTTAAATTTTATTTTGTCGATATAAAATGTGGTTGATTATTGTGGCCCATTACCAAAACCTCCCTCCCTTCTCCCTCTCACCTCTCCCATCCAACAATGTCCTTTCTGTTTGCTTGTCATATCAACTACAAGGAATTGTAGTTGTTATGTCTTTTCCCCCCCCCCCCGGATTTTGTGTGTGTGTGTGTGTGTGTGTGTGTGTGTGTGTGT